>NC_056735.1:1306985607-1307105607 GCF_019279795.1 Protopterus annectens | reverse complement strand
ATATATGTATACAAACACACACACACACTAAAACAAAAACATTGCAGTGCTCTGGAGTTTTTATACATCAAAGACAAATACCTCCAGCACTCCAAAAACAAAGTTTCAAGTGTAATTCCTTTAATTCCTTGAATATCTTGAAAAAACAATAAACAAACAACTAAAATAGTGGAAACAGACTCCAATCAACATGACCATCACAGACTGGTTTCGCAAAAAAAAGCATCTTCAGTGCAAAGGCATGCAATTTAATGTTCATTTAAATAGACTCCAATTAAAGAGACATGCATCTATTTCAAGAGTTGGACCAATTCCAAACAGGCAGTGAAAATACATACTTAAATACACTAAAGCTAAGTACCCCGTTGGGGAAACTTTTTCTTGCTCTAAACCGATGTCAGTAAAAGTCAATAACTGTATTTCTTTTGGAAAACAAATACCTCACAAAGATTTTCATTCGTACCGTATTCCTTGCCTAGGCCCTTAACACGACATACCTCGCTGTCGGTTTTGTGCCTTATTTAAACAACAAACTATTCGCTGTCGGTATATTTACGCTTCTAAATATTTTGGTACTCGGTTCAATTATCCAGATATGTCTTTGGTAAGCCATCCGACTACCAACATTCCGAAAAAATGCAAAGATAAAGACAGAGTCCAAAGTTGCCGACGACGCTTCTCCTATGCCAGTCGCCAGTTCGCCGGTACTCAGTGAGGCACTTTCTCAGACCGATACCCACTACTTCAGATTTGGAGGCCTCTATTGAGACCCATTCGGAGTCCGGTATGCTGCGAGATGCTTCAACTGTGGAACCTGCTGATGTCTCTACCTTGGATGGGTTCGGAGCCGCTGTGCAGGCACCGGCTTCTGAGGGTGTATTCAGGCCTATTAACTTGCATATTAAACTGCAGCCATCTTCTCCTTCCGGGCCTAAAACTCGAACCATGCCTAGAAAACCTACGCCCAGACCGCATGGTCAGGGCTCTATGCCTAAATAACAAATGATAAGAATGGCTGAAGACCTTATTACTTTAATCAGGGAAAGCCAACCTTCCCCCTCTAAGAGACTTAGGACTGAATTTGCTTATGATACTTCTGACCAGGATTCTGAAATTTCTGTTTCCTCTGATGACCAGGATTTACCCTTATCTACCTATGAGGATTCTAATGCAGAGGACTCTATTCCCTCTGTTTCCCCCCAGAGGATTTCTCTTTTGGTGAAACCCTGCATGCTCTTAGGGAGCACTTTCACTGGGAAAGCCAGGATTACTCTGATTCTAAAAAGAGGCTTAGGGATTTCTTACTCCTGCCCCAACACAGGTCTGTAGCTATCCCTCCTGTACTAGACATTGTTGATGATGCCTTTTCGGAATCTAGCTTGGCCCCTGACTCTTTACCTCCTGCTCCCAGAAAACCTAACAGATATTACAGGGTTCCTGACTCTCACAAGTTCCTTTTTAAAAATCCTACTGCGGATCCTGAGACCATTTCACAAGGACCCAAGGGTATTAAAGCTACTACTGCCAAAAATCCTACCCCCTCTGATAGAGACTCCAGGGCGCTGGATAAATGGGGTAAGAAGGTATACATTTCTGCAACTTTGGCCATTAGGGCCTTAAACTGCCAGTTTCATATGTTAAAGTATCAGCAGCATATTACTGGTTTGTAAGTTCACAGGTTATAAATGCAGAAAAAAACAAACATCCTAATGCAGTGTTTATAGTGGCCTATACAAGCCTAGCCATAACAATTCCCTGGCTATTTCTTCCCACACTATTTACTTCCCTGGACCCCTGTCTAGCAGGGCGACTGACATGATCCCCGGGGTGAATTTCCTTTCTCCCATCCAATCGTCAAGGTTCCTTTTGAAGAGGGCCAAAAAGGCACTCTGCTTGACATGTATGGGCAATCTATTCCAGAGTCTGGGGAGTCTCTGGGTCAGGAACCTATCCCTCCAGCATGTTTTGTTTATTGTGATGACAAGGTTTAGATCCCTGGAGCATGTGGCAAAGAGGGATTGGGATTTCTTTAAGTGTAGCATGTCCAACAGCTCTGGGTTTGACATGGCCTTGTATGTTAAGCAGAGATGGCCTCTGAGTAGACGATATGCGACAGAGTATAGCTGGAGTTTTTTAAGGCAGTCAGCGTAGGGCATCTGCTTTAGGCCTTTGATTCTTTTTGTGAGGTATTTCTGTGGCCTTTCCAGTTGTTGCAGATGTCTTGAGAGGTACATACCAAACGGGGTGTTGTATTCTATAACGGGTCTAATGAGGGATGAGTACAGTGGGACAATGACCTCCTTTTTTCTGGATGAAAAGCCCTTAGTGATGAGGTGTGCCACATAGAAGGATTTCCTGACTGTTGTGATGATGTGGTTATCGAAAGTGAGACCACTGTCCACCTGTGTCCCTAAGTCTCATCACATTTTCGGTGTTTAGTGTACTGCCACCTATATGGTAATCCATGGGTACATGCTTTTTCCCAAAGGAGATAACTATACATTTCTTGGCATTGAGCTTGAGCCCATGGCTCTGGCACCAAGCATCTGTTTCTGTAAGGCCCTTTTGTAGAGTATCCACATTATTTGGGGATTCAGTAATGGCTCCCAGTTTGCAGTCATCTGCAAACTTTGTTAGCCAGAGTCCCTTAGTGTTGGCCTGTACTTCAGAGAAGTAGATGCCAAACAAGACCGGTCCCAGGACTGAACTCCACTTGTCACTTGTCTGGAGCTGGATTTGGAGTCGGCTGCTTTTAGAGTGTGGGTTCTTATCAGTAAGCCAGTTAGCAACCCATTGGGTGATGTAAGGATTAATGCCCAGCTTAGTAAGTTTATCTATGATTCCAGAGTGGGGGATGGTGTCAAAGGCCTTGGCAAGGTCTAGATAGGCTGTGTGAACAACCTTACCCTTGTCCATGGCTCTGGAGACTGATTCGAAGAAGTCAATCAGGTTCAGGAGACAAGATCGGCTCTTCACGAACCCAAACTGGGTGGGGTCCAGTGTTTGAAGGTTGTCAATGTCTGTTTATAAGTTCCATGATAACACGCTCCATGGCCTTGCCGATAAGGCTCGTCAGACTGATGGGATGGTAGTTTCCGTGATCCAAGGTGGATCCCCCCCTTGTGGAGTGGGATAACTGTAGCTCTCCGCCACTCAGTGGGCACAAAACCTGAGGTGAGGCTATGATTAAACCTGACACTTAGGTAAGGTGCCAGTTCATATTGTAGTTCATGTAGTACACAGGCCAGGATGTCATCTGGTCCCCATGGATGCTGTATTCGTAGCTTTGAAGAGTGCATTTTTTACCTGTGTGGCCATTATTACCGGAATTTGGCAATCTTCCAGTATTGAGATGGGCCATTTAGGGGGTGAGAGGGGGGTGAAGTTGGCACTGAATCGATCTGTCAGGATATTGGCAATATCCTTGGGATCAGTATATTTAATGCCTTTCTGTTTTAGCTCAGAGCAGATCTGAGCATTGCCATTTAGATTCTTGACATAGTTATAGAATGCCTTGTGGTTGTCTTTGGAATCTTTGGCAATTTTATTTTCGTAACTAGCTTTGGAAGATTTTATGAGGGTTCTCAGTTTCTTACTGCGGCTGGTAAGGGAGTTTTTGCATCCTGGGATTTTCCTCTTTTCTGCAACAGTTTCTTCCTTTTGTTGCAAAGTTTGTTTATGGCAGGGGACCACCAGATTGGCTTCCTTTTTTTGGATGAGAGCATCTTAGTTCTATTTGGGATGGCACGATTTATGCATGAGTGGATGTGCTCGTACAATGCCTTAGTGTAGGATTCAGCAGTTGAACTTTCAGTTCCCGTCTGCATGGGTGTCATCAAGTTTGTCACTTCTGACTTGAGTAGCATGAAGTTGGCTTTGAAGAAGTTTTTAATGGAGGGTTCCTTACTGGGGGGTGGGGGTGGGATGTGGATGTTAAGGATGATTAGCTTATAGTCAGACATGACTAACGAGGGGGTGACCATAGGTGTGGATCATCAATTTCCCATGTTGGTAATGTCCAGGTCTAGGATATTGGAGCCCCTGGTGGGACTATGGATCAGTTGATCCACGGCGTTGGAATTTATGAATTCCAAGAACCGTTGGGCAAAGGTGTTGGTACATGAGTAGTTTTCCCAGTTAATGGCATGGTAGTTAAAATCACCCAGTATTAAGTTGTTTGGTTCTATCTTAATATTTTCCAGTATGTTTAGAAAGGTGTAGTGAGAATCCTGGGGCATGGTGGGGGATCTGTAGCAAGCTACAATTTGTATTGCAGTCTTACCTAGTGTTAGTTGCACCTGGAGAATTTCAGACGCATTGTATTGGGCAACTAGCCTGGTGGTGTGAATATCCTTGGTGAATACTGACACTCCTCCACCTTTAGTGTTTCGGTCCTGGTTTGGTGGCCAAAAAGTGTTGTAAGAGTTGTAGCCTGGTATTGCAGGGCTACTTTCTGGAGTCTTGAACCAGGTCTCAGTTACTGCACAGATATCGATGTTCTCCATTTTTGGAGTGCCTTGAGAGAGAGTGCATTTTGAGGTTTAGACTTCTAGCATTGAGTAGCATTACCTTCAGATTTTGCATGCTTGTACCTGTTACGGTGGTGGTTTTGTCCTTTGAACTTTGCCTAAAAAAGGCACTATAGGGGTGGCAAGAGCCTTAGCCAGTAACCTGAATCCCGGGGGCAACAGGTGCAGACCATCTCTGGCAAAGCATTGTGGTCTGTCGAAAATGATGTTGATTCCTGACTGTGCTGAAAATAAGGATTTACAGAATTTAATGCATTCTGCTGAACAGGTTGGAAAGCATACTTTGCAATGTGGTTTTGATTCACTAGCAGCATCTTGCAGGGCTGCTGTCACTGGGTCTGTACTTAAAAGGCATGCTTGGCTTAAGGAGCAATCTTTGCCAGATCACGTTAAAGCTAAATTGCTGGATGCTCCCTTAAATCAGGACTGCCTGTTTGGCAACAAAGCAGAAGAAGTTCTTAAAAAGATGGAGGAAAAAGCTAAATCTATGAAAACTGAAGATTTCCTACAAGTGCAGCCTCCAAGATTTAGTAGGCATTGGCCCTCTAAGACTTGGTCTTTTTCTGCCTCTTCCAGGCTCAGTCCAAACCCAGAACCAGCAGAACTCCCAGGCTTCAGTCCCAGGGTACGCACAGGATTAAGCAGTGGGGGGCTCCCACTTCCAAATCAGGGAGTAGTAAGACTCCCACCTATGGTAAACTGTCTCAATGACTTAACTTTAAAACTTCCAAGCACTTCTCATCTGACTGCTCCTTTAGGGGGAAAGATTGCTCTGCAGGCAAAAAACTGGGAACTCATTACCCAGGACAAATGGGTTTTAAATATAGTTTCCCAATGATACAGATTTCACTTCCACATGTTACATACCCCAAATGGTTAGCCAGATCTACCACCAAATCAGTGGGCAGAGGCTCAAAAGCAAGTACTCTCCCTCAAGCATAAAGGCTATTCAAACTGTACCAGAAGAGGAAAAGGGACAAGGTTTCTACTCAAGACTTTTCCTGGTACCCAGAAAAGACAACTCATGGCATCATATCCTGGACTTTTCGATCTTAAACACCTTTTTGGGGATTCCAAAATTCAAGATGCTATCTCTTCACCAGTTACTGCCTATGCTAGGCAAAGATGCCTGGTTGGCAACACTGGATTTTAAGGAAGTCTACCTGCACATCCCAATCAGGGAATCTTGCAGAAGATACCTACGCTTCAAAGCAGGCTACATGCACTATCAGTTCTCTGCACTGCCCTTTGGCTTATCTACTGCTCCCAGGGTATTCACAAAGTGCCTAGCTCCAGTCATTGCATTTTGCAGGCAAAGAAATATTCAAATATACCCATACCTGGACGATTGTCTAATTGAGGCAGAAAGCCGGGGCATATTTTTGAATCATCTGGCATTTGTGCAAAAGATGCTAACCTGTCTGGGTTACACCATAAACGAAAAGAAATCACATCTGGTACCCTGTCAACAAATTATATTCCTGGGAGCAAGCCTGAACACAACTTCCCAGATGGCTTTCCTCACACCAGAGAAACAAATTAATTTGACAACTTACTTCAAAGTAATGGCCACAAAAACCCTGCTATCTGCAAGGCAAATGCTGCAAGCCTTGGGGTTCATGGCCTCCTGCATTCTACTAATTCCGTATGCAAGACTGCATAAGAGGAAACTACAATGGTATCTAAAAAGCCTATGGTGTCAACATTC
Organism: Protopterus annectens; assembly: GCF_019279795.1. Taxonomy (NCBI): domain Eukaryota; kingdom Metazoa; phylum Chordata; order Ceratodontiformes; family Protopteridae; genus Protopterus; species Protopterus annectens. The sequence continues at coordinate 1,307,099,370 of NC_056735.1, read as the reverse complement.
TTAGGATCAAGAAGCAATGATTCTTATCATACCTTGCCTACGGTTAGAGTTCCTTTGGTGGGCAGAGGCCTACCACCAAAACAAGGGACTACCATTCACTCTATCCCCTGCTGCCCAAACCCTAACAACAGACACATCAGACTATGCATGGGGGGCTCACCTGGCAGGGAAGTGTATTCAGGGTAAATGGAACCCAAGTCAAATGCACCTGCATATCAATCAAAAAGAAATGTTAGCTGTACAGAATGCTCTGACAGCCTTCAAGGACCACATTCTTCCAGGACAATTAATGGTGAAGACAGACAACACCACTGTTATGTGGTACATAAACAAGCAGGGGGGGTACCCATACTTACCCCCTCTGCAGACTAGCCATGGCTCTGTTGAACACAGCCTTGAGCTACCAAGTCATCTACAGGCTCAATTCCTGCCAGGAAAACTAAATACACTGGCAGACGAACTAAGCAGAAATCTCATGGTCCCACATGAGTGGAAACTGGAACCAAAGACTTTCAACATGTTGATAAACAAATGGAGAGCCCAGATATAGACCTGTTTGCCTCCCCCCAGAACTACCAATTGGACAAATTCTGCACAAGGACTTCCCACAAACAAGCTTGGAAACTGGATGCTCTGTCCTTCAGCTGGAAAAATCTATCAGTTTATGCCTTTCCTCCTCTGCCTCTCCTCTCCAAAGTACTACTAAAGATCAAACAAGACAAACCAAGGACAATACTGATTGCACCAGACTGGTTATGCCAATACTGGTATCCCCTCCTGTGCAGTTTGTCACTGATGTGTCCATGGAACTTGCCTCAGACCCCTACCCTGCTGTCACAGCAGGGGAGCCAGATTCTGCACCTTCAGCTTCAAACCCTGAACCTGGCAGCCTGGCTAATTACCTAATCTCTCTGTTACCATCCCTCAGTAAACAAGTGTTGGATGTCATTTTGGAGGCAAGGAGGCCTAATAATAGAAAATCTTATGCTGACAAATGGAAAAGATTCTGTGCCTGGAACCAAACTCAAGGGATGGGCACAGCAGTGCCCAATTTACCTCAGATTCTTCAGTAGTTAACTGAGATGCTTCACAAGGGCCTTTCTTTTTCCTCCATCAAAATTCACACCTCAGCCATTTCAGCTCATTACAAAACAAAACCACCCCTCTTCTCTCATCCACTGCTCAAGCAGTTCCTCAGAGGGGCCAAAAACCTAAGACCACCCAGGAGAGCCCCAACTCCTGCCTGGGACCATAACTTTGTATTGGAAAAACTCACTCTTCCTCCTTTTGAGCCAGCTGCAAGTGCAGATTTAAAATTCCTTTCTTGGAAATTAGCCTTCCTTTTAGCAATCACTTCAGCAAGAAGGGTATCTGAATTACAGGCCCTTATGGCAGTGGAGCCTTTCATCATCTTTCATACGGACAGGGTGTCCCTCAAGACCAATCCCTCCTTCATGCTCAAGGTGGTATCCAGTGTGGCTCTTAATCAGTCCATTCATTTGCCAACCTTCTTTTCTAATCCACAGAACAAAGGAGAACGTATACTGCACTCCTTAGATGTGCACAGACAACTTAGATTTTATTTGGACAGGACTAAACTTCAAAGGAAATCTGAACAACTGCTGGTGGCATTTGCTGCAGGGGCAGAGGGGGAGGCTATTTCAAAGCAAATCATTTCTAAATGGATAGGCCATTGCATTCATTTCTGCTATAAGCACCATGGAAAACCTATCCCACAGGGGATTAGACCCCATTCAACCAGGGCTGCATCTACCTCTACAGCCTTTCTTAGAGGTGTCCCTACCATGGATATCTTAGAAGCTGCCACCTGGAGTTCTGTACATACTTTCACCAAGCATTACCATTTACCAATTTTCTCTAAATCCAGAGCTGGCTTTGCCACTGCAGTCTTGCAGGGCCTTATAGCTGGTCCTAATGCTATCTAAAATTCCTCCTCCCATCCTTAGATTTGGGAATCTACCCAAATGTGAAAACTGCAACATTGAAACACGAAGAACATAGTACAGTTGTGTACATTTACCATAAATGTAGATGTTCGAGTGTATTCACTGTTGCAGTCCTTGTTACCTTCCTTCCAGTCCCCTGACTTCTTTTGGCTATACCTCTACTCTCCTTTACTATGCTTAAAAGCTTTTTGGTGTATTTGCTTTTTTGTTGGAGGTATAACCTTGTGTATATATATATATATATATATATATATATATATATATATATATATATATATATATATATATATATATAATGGCGTCGGCTGCATGCTTTATACCCCTGACTACCTGACGTCATGAAAGATGAGACAGCAACCGACGCAGGACCCAAGACTTTGTGATAATCAGGCAGACTGAGGGCTACTGCAAGCAGATAACCCAAATGTGATGACTGCAACAGTGAATACACTTGAACATCTACATTTATGGTAAGTGTACACAACTGTACTTTTCTTCTGTTGGGAATTAGATTTTCCTCCTGTTTCTTAAATGCATAATAACTGTGATTCTGGTATAGGGAGAATGTGTTAGGACTTAGTTACAAAGAATTATTATAGTGACCAACAGGAACTGCAGTCGTTTGGGGGGGTGTTGCGTATGACATTATTCTAGTGTTTCATTTTGGGAAACAGCAAAAAAGGATGGTTTGACACTGAAAGTAATGCAGGATATTCCTGGTGAAAGCTTAAGGAATAGGCTGTACACAACTTTTATTGGGTGGCTGGGACAGACTCTCAAAGGTAAGGTTAGGAAATCTGCCAAAGGATTGGTAGCTTTGTCTCTGGCTACGGAAAATTCATATTAAGTTCTTGAAATGTCAATGGGTTTTTAAATGTGGTAAAAAGAGACAGGAGTATACAATTATATTACAAAAAATAACCACAGATGCAAGTTTTCTGCAAGAGACATATCTGACTACATAGGAGAATAGGAAACTAGCAATGGGGGGCACTCTGGGCACAGCTGCAAGTTATCAGGTGGCAAAAAAAAAGAAGGTGATATTATTCATTTCTAAAGTTGTTATATGCAAACAGTGGGACCAGATGGGTGTTTTGCAACAGTCAAAGGGAACTTGAGGAGCTGGTAACAAAGACTGATTTACATTCCACCAAGAACCGACTAACACTCACAAACATATTAACTTGTACAGAGAGACACATGCAGTTCTGATGGGGGGGCTAAAATATACTGCTAGACGTAACTGATAAAGATACAGGTCTCAAATGAGTTAGATGCAACATTTTTTCTAGGTATTGTCAGCAGATGGGATTGATGGACTACACAAAGCGGGAAGATTTTACCCATTTTATCTACAGACATCAGGCATGGTCAGGTGTACACAAGACTGTCACAAATGAGGGATTTCCTTATGCAGTGAGGAGCAGTCAGAGATGCTCTACTGGGTTTGATGATTTTGCTCCAATCTTTGTGGTAACAGGAATAGAGAGTGAGCGCTGTAACTGTTAAAATTGGGCACTTTCAACTGTTTCTTAAAGGAAGACTTTTTATGAAATGGTTCAAGAAGATCTTCAAAGAAAGGTTAACAGGTGATGTAGTGGGACCAATGGAGAGTTGGAAAGGTCTTAAAAAGTGATTTAAAAATAACATGGGCAAGAATCAAGGGAATCATGTGTGAAGAAGAGGCAGAGGTTAAAGCAAGCTCAAGACATAGTAACTAAACTGCAAAGTAACAGTCATTACAGCAAGCTGAGCAAATGAAACCCGCAAAGGTAACAGCTTAATTATTAGACTCATTGGACAGGAAACTACCACGCAAGAGGACAACATTCAGGAACCCAAAGTCTCTAAAGGTTGAGTGATACAGCAGCAGCAAGTGGATATATACAATAAGGAACAACTCAGAGAATGTAAAAAAATCCAGGAAAATCCTAGTGGGTTTTAAGGTTTACAATTAGTCATATAAGAGATAGTTGGGTCAGGATGAAGCTTTTAACATGGCAAATGCCTTTGTTTGCACTAGGTTTGGTTACCAAAATTAACACTTGAGCTTCATGATAGTCTCATGAGACTTTTTGCATATTAAAAGTAGAAATGTTTTAAAGCAGGCTGCAGCTGGAAAATCTGATGTTATACTATTTAAGGTATGGAAGGTAGGCACTGCTGTCCTGGTGACCCAGTGGGTGTAACTGTTTAACTGGGTCAAGATGGGGGAGGTCCGTGACTCATGGAGAATGACTGTAGTAATGGTGATACAAAGATGGTTAAGCATTCTGTCTGACCATCTCCCTACAGACCCACCTTGGTGTGGATCATGATTACAAGGCCTTTTTGATGATAAGAGCTTGGAAATTACCAATTTTTACACCAAGTTTAATTCATTTAGACCAATGTGAGTTTGCTTGAGAGCTCGTATGTTTTACAACATGGTAATGTCACTGAGGATCTTCCAATATGTAAGGTACAGGGGGGATCCATGGTAATTTTTTTTTGGTATTAGATGTGGAGAAAGGCTTGATAGGGTGTCAAATTTTCTGTTTAAAGTCATGCAATGACTGGATTTCCCTTAGAAATTTATGAAGTTAATTCAAGCAACCTATGTCAGAGGTAGTACAAATTTTATACTTTTGGCACAACGGTCAAAATCATTTGACATAAGCAGATGCACCAGACAGGAATGCCAATGGTCCTCACTTTAACTCATATTTACTTAGTGCCACTAGCAATTAGATTCATAACAAAAGGGATATTAATGAGGAGCAACGTTTACCTTTGTTAAGTCATGTGCCCGTTGGGACATGCACTGCATCGAAAGGACAACAGCACAAAACCGCAACAACAACTCACATAGGTTCAAATGGCTATAATGCGAATGCATTATGCCATTCAAACACATGGACAAATGTCAAAAATGGTTTTCCGTCGAACCATTTTCGACATTTGTCCTCAGAAGTCTTCCGTGATTCGCCCTGTCGAGTCCCACAAAAGCACGATCGCACATACCATGTCCAAACAAATGGAGGTAAACCAAGGAGCAAAATAATAAAGCTGGCAATGTTTGCAGATTACATACTAATTAGTTTGGCAAACTCACAGAAGAATCTCAATGGAATTTTTGACACAGTAAATGATTTTAGGTAGTTGTTAAAATACAAGATTACTGCCACAAAAACTCAAGCAGTGGTAGTTTTGACCCCACATATAAAATGAAGTAGAAATATTCTTACCAATGGGAACATGAGAAATTGAAATATTTGGGGACATGGTGCAGGGAAGACACAATGAGAAGCCAGATGAAGTAATGTTAAAGATTAAAAGACTGTTTTTGCTTAATTAGCAGTCCCTGGCCTTAGAAATGAGTCATCATGTGTTAGTGCTCCAAATGTTTATAAAGTACAGTCTTTTTTGTTGAGTACTACTGAGGGATCTGACAATGATAAAATGTTGGATATCAAATCTTATTTAGGAAAAAAAATCAGAGAGTGACTTAGGAAGTACTGACATTGCCTAAGGGTCTATGGGCTCTTAGATTACTACAAATACCCCTAAAACTGCAGATAATTTAATTTAAGCTTTTTCACAGGTGTGTAGATGGCAGTAACAGGGGAATGTGCAAGGAGATGAAAGATTTGAGTTGAATGTGATGGAGTTTGAATGGTTGAGGATGATTAGTTCAGTAAGCATATGTGATGTTTGTTCAGGAAATACAAGTAATGAAATGAGAAGTTTATAATCAATAATTTTTCATAACAATTAAGAACATGATTTCAAAAAAGCTAGAGTAAAAAAATGGATCCAAAAAATAATATCTATAGGCATTAGACAAGCTTACTGTCAAATCATACGTTTTTGGAACTGGAAACGTAGGGGATGCGCCTTAAGTTTGCTACCAATTAGTACATATGAATATGAAAAAGTCATGAAAGGAGGCAAGGAACCAAGCTCATTTATCATTAAAGGATATGTACTTGGTTCAAATTTAATCCAAAGTACGAAGGTGATAATAGGGGTTATGGATTTACTAGCCCCATTTTCTTTGGCTGAGTGTATTAAACAGGTATGGGAAGGTGGAATCTCACAGGAAAGACTGCTAAGTAAAGGCTACGAAATTGCACAGAAAAACATGAAAGCAGAGAAGGCTTGGATAACATGGGATCTTTAGTTTAAATTCATTAAAGAAATTTGGAAAGCTTGTGGGAGATGAAATGCACTACAAGTGCAGAAGGTTTAGACGTTTTGCCTGGCACTGCCTTGACATGTACTTCTGTATATCAGATCAATTTATTTCCAGAGACAAGTTATGAATGGTTGATGTGTGAGATTGCTAAGAGGGGGACCTGGAGCAATGTATTTTAGGATTATCAAAAACTAGAAGGGATTAAGACAGGAATTCAACAGTTGTTGGACAAAATCTTTGGTACAAGTGTAAAATTTTGCCCAATTCTGTACTTACTCGGGAATCAGTTAGAGTCTACCCTGACCAAAGATAAATATTTGTTGGACTTCATCATGTTACTTGTAAACCATGTTTAAGCAAGGAATTTCAAAATGAAAAATCATATAAGGATAGAAGAATTATGACGGTTTGTGACACAGACGAAGCAGATGAAGAAGGGGTAATAGGTGACTGGATACTTTTTTCCCCCTACCAAATGGATGCAATACTTCACTTAAAGAAGAAACTGCCAGGACCACTTTCCCAAACCAGGAACACAAGACCTGACTCTGAGCAGAGTGGTGCACAAGATAATTCTTGCATGTATAAGATGGAATGGGTACTTGAATGCTAGCAATTTACCATTGTGGTACACCCAATGCAAAATTGTGGTAATGCCATTAAAGATCATAGGGTAGACTTTTAATTTATGAATATTTGTTAAATTAATTATGTATTTTTATACAACAATAAAAATTCTCTTTTTATAAAAATAAAATATATTTGAACCACAGATGTGTAAAGACAAATATACTAGAAATTATGTAGGTTGGTGGAATGGAAGTGGTAGGAACTAGCATTGAACAGGATTAAATTACAGACAAGAGACATTAACAACATTTATTATGGTGTCATAAGGGAACAGTGCATTTATAGGCTGTCAACAATGCTCATTTGTTAAGATCTAAAGTCACAGGCTTCTTCTCTGCAATCTGCCTAAATAAAAATATTTGAGGAACTGCACAATCTTCAAATCTTAAAGCTTATTTTAAGCTCATTCATGATCATACAAGTTGCCCTCCTGATTCCCATGTAACACAGCAACACAGGGCTGAGGACTAGTGCACGTTTCAAGTAGCAGGATGAGGGAAGAATACAGAGAGATGAGTAGAACTAGGCAACTTACCTTCGTCAGGAAGAGGAGTGGAAAGGGTTTCTATTTATGTAGCACCAGAACCCTAGTGAACCCAAGGGAACCGTGATGGACAGACTGCAAACAAGTCAGGCAAAGCTTGTTTATGGAGGTAGGAAAAAGGCCCACACAGAAGCCTACTACAGTTACATTTCACAGTCACCTGTTGAGGAGACTATAAAGTCAATATAAGAAAGCAAAATATTCCTCCCCTGCCCAACTGCTTGGTGGCAGTTGGAACTCTGTTGCTCACACCCTTACCCCATAAAATGAATAAGTTGGTGTTAAAATGCACAAGTGGAGGGAACTTGTTCCTGGAGGACAGTGAAATGGGGACAGAAACAATAAGCTACTAAGATACTGCATTGAAACAACATTTAAAATGAGGTGATAGGAACACAGTCACATACCTTCTTCACATCTTTCTCCTTGCCAGCCTTGTCTGCAGACACAAGTGAACTTCGCAGATCCATCATGGCATGCAGTGTAGCCATCTTTATTGCACGGTAGAGGTTTACACTGGTCAGAAATCTCTAAATATCAGAATAAAAGATGTAGAAGTTAAACAGAAATGAACATGTGTATTCACTGAATTACAATATGCAAAAAATTAACTAAAAAAGGCAATTGAAACACTTCAGCACAAGGAAACATTTTTTCTTATAATAAACTTACACTATTGTTTCCAAAGCACAGTGAGGATTAATTAAAGAAATTTGGTGTCAAACCTGAAAATTCCTGGTCATTAATGGGATAAGGCAAGTTACCGGCTCAATATAGCAGAGTACAATTAAAAGACAAGCAAACTTATGCAAAGACTATCTGTATGGTTTTGAAATGTATAACTCCCCCCTCAAAAAAGTAAATAAATCATCTTCATCAATAATCATTTCTCTTTTTACTATTTTCTACACGTGCTTGGGGTGTCGTGTCAACTGATGCCATCTCTCTCTCTCTGAATTCAATGCCACTTTTCTACCTTCTTTGACAGTCATGCCTATCAGAGAATCCATCCAACTCTTTAGACATCCTTGTTTCCTCTTGCTTTCTTCCTGTCTGTCTCAAATCTTCTTCACTAGATTGTCTTCTACCTTTCTGCACATGTCCAAACCACCATAATCTGTTCTCTTTTGACATTCTCTGTAACTGGAGCTACTTTGGCTTATGCGCTGTTGTCATCATTTCTTCCTCTGTTCCACAGTGCGCATCCTACTGCCTGTCTCAGGCACTTTATCTCCGTCACTGCTAGCTTCACCAACTGTAGTAACAGCCCAGGTGTCTATATCATACAATAGTACTGGTTTTGTACACTTTACTTTTCAGCATACTGCATTTGGCTTTCTTCTAGCAAACATTACCCTTGACACACTGTGCAAGTTGGCTGCAGCCCCTCTGACTCTAGCTCTGACCTCCTCATTCAGACTTCTCTTCAACCTACCCTCTCAGATATTTGAAGCAGTTAATCTGTTCCACAATTTTCCTTCTTTCTCAATTCTCATCATCTTCTGATTTCCCCAATTTGTTGCTATTACAACTGTCTTATCTGCACTCAGTTTTATTCCATTTGCCTTCAGTTTTGATGAAGTTTTTCCACAAAGTCTACCTGTAATGCCACAGCATCTGCATAAAGCAGCTATGTTGATGTGTCCCCTCCAACCTGTTTGCTACTGTAGTCCATCACCAGTATGAACAATGGTGGGCTCACAGCTGAATCCTAGTGCACACCCATTCAACTGAGAACCCCTCTGCGAGACTGAACACTGTTTGTACTAGAGTCACTGGGTCTATGCACATAGCCTGTGCTAAATTCTACCAATGGTTCTGGCACTTTAAACCATCACAACACTGCCTAAATCAGCTTTCTTGGGACCTTGCCATATACTTTCTCCAAGTCTAGGGAAAAAATAAATAAATCCCACTGATGCCACTGACTACCTGGCACTGCCGCCAAATATTCCACATGACATTTAAAAAGTGTCTTTTTTACAGCTTACGGTGACACTGCAACAATCAAGGTATTAAAGAAATATCTCTCAAAAATGTCAAGAAAGACGTAAACTTAGTTTTGTACCACAATGAGTAAAATCCAAAAGAAAATGAAATTTTATGTCAGATACTTGCAAATTTAACTGAAATGAGGAAACAGCTGACTCCAGATCGGCAGTTGCAATCACACTTGTTAAATTTCAATTGCCTATGCCTGCATATTTTGCTGAGAAGGGTTCATGGAACTATTTAAATGCTTAAATAAGGCTAGATCCAGTGAGGGAGGCCACTGTACATGTTATGACATTACCTGCAATGAGTCAAACTGCTCAGAAGTTATTGTAGACACCGTGTTCTTGTCAGAGTCCCCAGTGCTGCCACTCTAGAACTTCTCTAAATTTGCACTAGCTTTAGCCATTGCTTTCTTCCAGGACATGAACTGCACCACCACATACAGGTGACCATTAATTACAATATCTAATGCGTGAATTTAAATGGATTACCATGAGCCAGGATCAAAGGACACATATCAAAGCCAGATCTAAAAGTCCTCTAGATGGACAACAATCTCAGCCACACCATTCTGTGCAGGTACATGCTAGAACCTGCAACCCTAGCTATTCTATTAGCACTGTCAAAATTACAGCAAACTATACAGTACTACATTGTATATACTGCAGACAGAGACTTGACCACTTCTTCCTTGGACTCAAAACTGGAGAGGAATGGCTAAAAGACTTTCTAGCATTCGATACACTAAGGAGGATTTGGTATTTGGACAGGTAAGAAAAAAATGGCCATTGGTATAAATTCTAATGTGGCAGCAAAGATCATTCTCCTCTATGCCATGCTTAACACTTTAAACGTCTTGTCAGGTTGCATGATGGTGAAACCCAGATATCTGTGGGTCATGTGCTGGAGAGAATAGATCAGAAAAGAGTTCATTTTAGTATGTCTAGCCACGATCTTCTCCAATCACTTATCAGCTTATAGCAGGCATACCTCTGAGATATATAGGAGCTGAATCTGGGTGTTTCCAGGCTTACATGGCATATTCAAAGATGGAGTCCCCAAGGTGGTGAATTCTTGTCAGAGTACTCATTAAATCATTTCAACTGGAAGGAAAAGGGGTAGGGGTCTACAGGTCTGTCAATGGTGGATTTCATGAGCCACAGAAGTTTTCAAAATACAGTCATCTGTTGGTGAACTGCATGGAGGAAGTATCTTGCTATCTTTAACTAGAGATAATGGCCCATGGATCCTCTGGTTCAGTGAGTCCCCAAAGTGACGATTTCTTGTCTGAGTACTCATTAAATAATTTCAGCTGGAAGGAAATAGGGTGGGGGTCTACAGGTCGGTCCATGGCAGACTTCATGAGCCTCTGTCCATGGTGGATTTCCTGAGCATCAGAATCTTTTCAAAGTACAGCTCATCCATCGGTGAACTGCATGGAGGAAGTATCTTGTTACCTTTATCTAGAGATAACAGCCCGTGGATCCTCTGGTTCTGTGCAGGAAGCACAGAGAGAGAGAGACAAAGAACTCTCCATCCCACAACAGGTGATTGAGATGGTTTACACAGAGATGACAGGAGTGAGATCTGATGTGCAGTGGCTGGACAACCAGGTATCAAGAAATAAGTTACCAGTGCACAACAAAGTCTGTGCCAACTGCAAGCTGGGAATATGAATGGTCCGCACTAAGCCAGGTGCTGTTATCAGGTCATGTTCCTTAGGGGGAACACTTTGCACCCAAAAGTATAGATTCTTCTAGCAGACCTCAAACAATTGTCTGAAATCTGGGGGATGAAAATGGATCCTAACACAAGCTGACATTGTGGGCCCTCCTCACTCTGGTTAAGTGAGCCTGCTGGACCTGGGGAGTCAGTCTCTAGTACTATCACTAAGCAATCTCAAGGCACACCCAATAGAGATCATGCCAGTAAAGAGCATGGTCTTATAAAATCAAGTGGAGGGGATGGGAGATTACTTATACCTAAATAACCTGTAACCCACTTCATGCTGCTATATAAACAACCAAAAATGAAAGTGTATCACAGCAAAGTGTTTTAACAGCATTTGTTTCTGAACATCAACTGTGTGTCAGCATGAAGTGTGTTACAACTTTTAAGCTGTTAGAAAGTTCATACTTTCAAGTTTCTGTTTCCTTCCTTTCCTGTTCTTTTTTAGCTGGCAATAACTCAGGGTAGCTATAACTCTCTATAGTTCATGTCAATTAAAAGCTCATTTATGCCATCAAAATGTCTTGTTCTAGTGGTGAATTTCATTGAATCTGTTTCTTCAACATACAGCAATCTGATCACGAACAGCATTAAATCATAATCCTCTGCATTATGTAGCTCATTATCATACTAGCAGGATAAAGTTGAAAAGTTGCATGGCTTAACAACACACACTTGCACAACCCTGAAAAAATTACAGAAAGGTGTACCATAGAGGTAAGGAGTGACAAACAGCTAGTGGCATGATAGTTCCTGCTTCCAGACAACCATACTATGTTTCAACCTTACCATGTCCTCCCCTGATCATAACTTTAGATTTCAAAGATAAACTGTGTAATCTGTATAGCTGATCTCTGAATAATGGTAGCTTATCTCTCTGCCAGTCTACTACTGAATCTTACACAGCATGGGCAGGACTGGAATTACTATCACAACTGATAAACAACAGCACAGCAAAATCCAGAAGCAGCTTATGCTGTGTTGGAGTAATGAGAGATGCAGTCTTTAGAGTTGAGTCATTTCCCCAAAACATTCTTAAAATTCCTTTGCACATTGCAAAGGAGTTTTATGAAACACAGCTACTGTCTGGTAAGATACAGATCTTGAATTACCCATTGATATACCACACTTTAACTGCACAAATTGTATTAGGCAATATCATGAAAGAGACTGGGCAATACAGAATTTCTAGAGTCACTTTTCAAGCAGTGTTCAGTGGATTAGTAGGGTTCAGCTGCTGTTTGCCTGAGGTTCAACCATAAAATCTCTGTTAATGAAGATCTTAATGTATTCAGTACATCTTCTTTTCAGAAGTATTAATTAATACTTATACATGGCAAGTTGGCAAAGCACAAATAAATCGGTACAATGCATTAATGAAAACACTTAGGACTAGGTGCAGAGTGACATCTCCTATAGGTTGGGGTGTGGACTGAAGCAAGCAGGTCATAGCCACTGGTGGAGGGAAAATCAAATGAAGGAAAGCTAGCATGCGCACACTTGCCCTAGAATTCAAATAGAATTACCGTGACCAGTAAGCCTTACCACAAGCCACCAACTCACAGGGATAACACATTTTGATTCACAGACTGCCCTACCAAAATGATTTTCAACAGGCTAAAGTATCACTGTGGAGGACAGCCCCATCCACAGTAGTAAATGGTCATGAGGCAATCCAAAGGAGTATGTTTATTAGCCAAGTGTTCTCTCCCAAAAGTGTATGCATGTCTGCCTGGATGGTTGCAGTATGGCATTAAGAAGGGGATCAATCAAAAGTATGGATGTGGATGTGTGTGTGCGTTTCTGCGTGTGTGTGTGTGTGTGTGTGTGTGTGTGTGTGTGTGTGTGTGTGTGTGTGTGTGTGTGTGTGTGTCCAAGAGTCATGATGTAATGTTGAATGGCGCAAGGGATCAATTGAGAATATGGATGTAGCTTTGCATGAATAACTGAATGTGTGCTATTGTGTGTGTGTGTGTGGGGGGGGGGGATCTAGCTGAGAATTGAACAGGACAAGGTCTTACTGTGAGGCGGCAATGCTACCGCAGCACCACCACCACAGTAAAAAGTAAAAAAAAAATAAAAACTTGGACGTTTGCTTTTTATGTCAGAAACTGAACTTTTTCTGTGAAAACATTTGCTTTTAGCTTACCTGACACAAGAATTACTTTTTTACCTTTGTGAAAACAATGTTGCTTAAGCTATCTTAAAACTATTTTTCTTTGGTAAAAGTTCTGTCACTTTACTTGTGGAGACTAGTGTAAGTGTTTAAATTGTATTTACTGTATTTTTGGTGGAAAATTTTACTTTTTTACTACATAACTGGTTTACAGGCAATAACTGTCAAGCTTCCCCATTAATCAGGATTTTTTTTCTGGCTTAACCATGGAACAAACCAGCAGTATCTCAGTTCTTCCTTCTTCTAGCTACAAAACAAAAAGTAGTAAACAGCCTTTGCCAAAACAGCAGGCTGCTAAAGTGCCTCAGCCACAGATGGGTGACACTGCTTTGGATATTACTGGTTCTTAACACCATTCATCTTTTTCCTTGGCTCCCTCTGATGTGGTCCTTACAGCCACCATGGGTTATCCACATCTTCTGCAGCTGTTGGAGTGCCCTTAGTGGGCAAGAGAGAGACACTCTTGTCGGTCCAGGGAGAAGGGACAGGGAATCATCCCCTGCATAGCCAGAATGCTATGTCTATTTATAGGGAGGATTTTCCTGGCAAAAGTGGGTCTGTTTTTTCATAACTTCCTGTCAAACAAAAGTAAAAAATTCTCCTGTATCAGTCACTTTGGACATGAGTGATATATTGGGCTTAGCACAGGGTTAATTTCAGGCTACTGACTCTTCCAATTTAACTGCTCATGGTAAAAGAAAAAGGGAATCATCCCCTGCATAGCCAGAATGCTATGTCTATTTATAGGGAGGATTTTCCTGGCAAAAGTGGGTCTGTTTTTCATAACTTCCTGTCAAACAAAAGTAAAAAATTCTCCTGTATCAGTCACTTTGGACATGAGTGATATATTGGGCTTAGCACAGGGTTAATTTCAGGCTACTGACTCTTCCAATTTAACTGCTCATGGTAAAAGAAAAAGGGAATCATCCCCTGCATAGCCAGAATGCTATGTCTATTTATAGGGAGGATTTTCCTGGCAAAAGTGGGTCTGTTTTTTCATAACTTCCTGTCAAACAAAAGTAAAAAATTCTCCTGTATCAGTCACTTTGGACATGAGTGATATATTGGGCTTAGCACAGGGTTAATTTCAGGCTACTGACTCTTCCAATTTAACTGCTCATGGTAAAAGAAAAAGGGATTTTTCATTTTCTGAAAATGTTCAATTTTTTGAAACAAAGTGATTGTGAATGTACAGATTCTATTTTGCTTCCTACGGTTTCTGATTCAAATTATGTGGAGAGTGTGGCTTCACCCACTTCCGTTAAAGGATCCTCTTTCTATGAAACTACTTCCAGAGTGAATCAATTGTTTCACTGGGAACATAACATTCTACTGTCTATGAAGTATTATGATTTATTACAACTGGATTTTCAAGAACCTAATCAAATTACTCCTGCTCTTTCAGAAACTGAGGGTGTTTTTGTCTCAGCCTGTAACTTGCCTGCCAGCCTGCTGTCCTCAAGAAAGCAGATAGTTTCTAGCAACTTTTTGTAAACTTCCAGTCAACACCCATAGCTCCTCATGGCATCTGGACTTTTTTTCAGTCTGGTTTCTTTAAGTTACTTACCATCTAATAAGACAACATTACAAAAGGAAAAGAGTTAACAAAATGGCAATAAGATTGTTAATACAGGATGTCCTGCAGTAGAGTAATTATGACCATTTCCCACTTATTTATATTTTCAAAGCTTATGTTCATATTTTCAGAACTTGGATACCTACATGTTATTGAGGGATATGGTGTGAAATGACAGTTGGAGACAGGAAAACGGAGTCAATGTCCATTTATATCACATATACCGGACATATTGCCAGTTGTCTATAAGTTGCATATCTTGAACCTGTTGCACTTGATCTTGATGCACTTTAAGTTTCACATCTTGAGAGATATTCAGTGTTAGATATTGCTAATTATACAATAAAGCATATGTTTTCATAGGTCTGTATCTCTCTCAACACACACATTCAGAGAATTTCTTCCTGTCAAGAAAAAGCTTATGTCTGTTTAACAAACGTGTCCCATCAATATATGTCTAGTTTTCAGTTTCCAAGATATGACAATTTGTGAAAGTTTAGCAACAAATTATGGTTTTGTGTGCATTATTATATATTAAACATTGACTGGTCAATAATATTCCAAAACGAGCACGCTGACTGGTCAGCCCAATCAGCATGCCCGTTGTAAATCCTAGCATATACCAATGGAAAAAGGTCCAGTCGGCTGGACTTTTTTCCACAGCTATATACTGTAACTTTTATTTATTTTTTTAACAAAAATAAAAAAAAACTGTAACCCAGACTCTGGACATAGCAGAGAGACAGGACGGAGAAAATACTAAGAAAATCAGGTACGTTACTCAAAACTACCCGATTTTCCTTATATTTCCTCTATTCCGTCTCTCTCCTACCCCTGAACTGTCCGAAACTTTTTTTTAATTTAAAAAAAAAAAGAAAACAAAAAACATTGCTTCTTTTCCAAAGCACTGATGTACTGGATATGCATGGGAATGCAAGTCCCATACGCATGCTCAGTATATCAAAAAAAGCAACAGGATATATACCAGTCATGGAAGGACAGCATGGCACCGTTATACAAAGACATTATTTAAGAAAGGTAAGTATTTTTTTTCTTAAATAATGTCATTGTATAATAGCAGTAACCAACTCTGTTGTGTGGTATATTAAGATTTACCCACGGTTGCTTTATTTAATCACTCGGGCTTTGCCCTCGTGATTAAACCACACCAGTCATGGGTAAATCTTAATAAACCACACCAACGTCATTGGTTATTGCTTAATTATTGTATTTCTGGAAAGATCTTGAATGCACTGACTAACATGAGTGCAAAGAATATGCCTAACTGATAACATTGGTATTTGTACAGTATAAAATACCTTTTATTGTTCAATAAAATATTTACACTTGTTTATATTATGGTTTTCAAGTTGATTTTTTCAGAAACTGCTTTGGAATGCAAAGCTGTGTGTAAGCTGCTAGAGGTGTGGCATTCCAAACCACATGGGTATTAATGAAATAAACTGCCTCAAACTTACAAGCTTTTATACAGTCATTCCAGATCAGACCCAGCAGCTACTGTTCTAGTGAACCCAGCTGCTGCTAAACATCTGGTTAATACTAATCCATTCCCTTCTGACATGGATGGGAAAGCTCTTGATAGAGTAGGGGGAAAAGTGCATTCTCCTGCAACACCTACTTTCAGAATTATCAACTGTCAAGCATATAGGTTTGTCCTCTTTTGAGATAATGAGAAATATTATGGCATTAATTTCCTACTCAAAGGGGAAAGAAACGTCTTGATTTAACCAAATTGCTTCTTTTATTCAAGTGACTACCGACTGTTTGAAATCTGGTTATGATTCTGCTGATGCAACATTCAGAGCTGCTCTCACTGCAACTGCTATGAGGAGGTTTTCTTACTCAAAACTTTCCAGAAGACAGCAAAGCTAAAATTATGAATTCTCCCTTCGACAGAGAATTAGTCTGTGATCCTTCTACTGCAGAGGTCCTTATAAAATGAGATGAAAAATGTAAGCTGATTTAGAAAACCTCTCATATTTTTTAGCCTTCTTTCTCCAAGTTTGACAAAGGGTTTACTGCTATCTCTACTACCTTTTTGCAAAAAGCAAAGTAAACAATCACAGCAAGTTAAACAAATGTTTAAGAAGCAATGCCAGGGAGGTTCCAAAAAGAATGGGGGAACCTTTTAGAATAAAGAACAATCTAATAAGCCTGAATGATTGTCTACAAGACTCCCCTCCTCTTTCGCAGCCTGGCAAACACTTAATCCTTCCAGAAAATCTGAACCTCAGTTCCTCTGTTTTGTAGCAAATAATTTCAGACACATGGGTTCTGAAAGTAACCCATCAAGGTTACAGATCGCAGTGAGAGTCTCTCCCTCCATCGCAAGTTCTCGCCTGTCATTTGCCAGCCGAAACTCCTCTTTTTCTCTTGTCATTCATCATCTGCTGTCTGAGGGAGTGAGCTGTCCCTCCTCCTTAGTTAGGAGAGTGGTTCAATTTAAAAATATTTCTGGTGCCAGGAAAGAAAATTCATGGCGACTATTAAACTAACTTTCCTTTCTAATCTTGTTAGTGGTAGTGCTCAGATTCAAAATGCTGTACCTTCACAGCTTGTTATCCTTCCCAGTTCCTCATTTTGTGTTTTCTGGTGACCTTTGATTTAAAAGATGCATTTCATCACATTTCTAAAGGTCCAGATTTCAGACATTTCTTGAGGTTCTCTGTGTCTAGCTCACTTTATCAGTTATCTGCATTACTTTTTGTAAATATCCTTGGAGCAGTGGATACACCAAAGTGTCTAGCTCCTGATACAGCCTACTGTAGACTATGAGGTATAATAGCGTTCCTTTATTTTGATGTCTTGATTACCTTTTCACAATCTTTTACAAAGTATCAGGAATCTATCAATTGGGTGAAGGATCTCCTACACAAACTAGAATTCCAGGAAAACATACAAAAATCTTATTTGACAACTTCTTACAGGATTGCTTTCCTGGGATGTCCCCTAGATATCAGAGTTCAAAGAGCTTTTCCTCCAGGGGGAAAAGTAGAGCTATATTTGGATATATTCTTGAGTTTTTCCATTCATACTACTCCCTCCACAAGGGAATTTCTTAGGATTCTGGGTCTCATGGCTTCTATGATTCTCATAATTCTTCTAGTAAGGCTTCACAGGAGAAAAATCCAGTGGTATCTAAAATCTGTTTGGCCCCATCAACATCTCCTGACATTCTAGATTCCAGTTTTGGGGTTTGCAGAAAGTGAGATTTTATAGTGTAGAGACCATATTTACTCTGAATCCAGGTCTCACATTTTTCATTCCAGCTCCCACCACAGTCCGTAACAATGCACATCTCAGACTGCTTGGACAGCATTGTCTCTGGGGATAAAAGTACAGGATCTTTGGAAAAGAAAAGACGGACCAAAACACAAATATAAAAGAGATGCTGGCATTCTTAACTGCACTCATCATTTTCAAACAGCTCTGGTCCCCTGGGCCTGTTTACAGACAAAACCATAACAATGTGGTACATAAACGGGGAGAAGATCTCAAATCTTACTCTATGTGCAGACTAACCATGGCAGCCTGGGATACAACTTTTCAGCACGACCTCACTCTACAAGCATCTTACATACCATCTTAGAAAAAATTCTCTGGCAGAGAGGTTAAGCAGGACCAGGCCAGATCTTCATGAATGGAAACCGAATTGGGGGCGGGGGGGGGGGTCATCTATAAATTGACTCAGCTATGAGGAGCACCTCAAATAGAAATTTTTGCCTCAACGCACAACAATCATTTGGCAAATTTCTTCTCCAGGACTCCATGTAAGAAGGCCTAGCAGACAGATGCTTTTACTTTTCCTTGGGCACGATCATTCACATATGCTTTGCTACCCTTTCCAATTTAATGCATCATTCTGAATATTCTGAATGATCCTCCAAAGATTTCTGTGGTGTCTCCCTTCTTGTCCAGGGAACACTGTTTATCCCTTCTTTTGGGCATGGCCTGAGGTAATTACCACAAGCTTCTTCACACACTGGACCTGCTCACACAAGTCAAGAAGTGTTTGATACATCCTCACCCCACACAACTGCAACAAACTGCATGGAAGATAAAATTTTAATAACATTTAGGCATCTGTTTTGTGAGAATGTGCAGCGGGTATTAAATGAAGCAAGAAAACCTGCTACTAAAAATCATACATTAGTACATGGAAATATTTTCTAGTTGATGCAAAGAAAAAAGTGAGCACCCTTTCAGGGTTAGTGTTTCTCTGGTTCACATTATTTGTGTGGGATACTATACCCTGCCTTATTCCTCCATCAAGTTTTATCAGTCAGCCATTCAGCATATCTGCCCATGGATCCTCCTCTTTCAATGCAAACTTGTGTAAAAATGTTTTTTCAAAGAGGCTTCTTCTTGGTATCTTAATTTTGAGTTGGAAAAATCAACTCTTTCTCCTTTTGAACAAGCTCATCAGGCTCACAAAGGTTCCTTGTATTCTGTTTCCTACATGCTATTAAGGGAAGACCTTTGGCTGGCATACAATACATTGTCAGACTCCCTGCTTACATTTATCAAGGGTACCAAAACTTGTCAGAAATTTGGGATGCATTGCTAGCTTTAAAAAGGCTCAAGTAGTTGTTAGCCTAGTACACACACATATGAACTTATGAACTATAAAAAAATGGATGCCTCCTCCAGGTCCAGAACAGGTTTTGCTAGGACCATTCTCCAGGCCTCCTGAGTCCCCATTCTTCCTCTTCTCAGTCAGTCTAAGCTATGCTAATCTACCTACACAGCTAAGGGTAAAGCAGTAGTGATCATAATGAAGGAGAAAGTACAGTTGTGTAAGTAAACATACCGTAACAGTAGATGTTCAAATGATCACTGCTGCAGTAGCCACTCCTTCCCTCTGTCAACCTTATTTTTGTATGTTTTTTGTTGTCAGAGTGAGGACCACTATTCTTATTTTCCTAAGACTGCTATTTTCAAGGCTTTAACCTTCTGTTCTCTGTTGACAAGCTTTGAAGAGCTTGATGTCTAAACTCATCTTTTTAGTTAGCTCAGCTCAAACTGATTAATGTTATGGGTGCACAGAAGATAACCTATGCTTTGAAAGCTGGCTTGCTGTTATATCCTTAAGACATAAGCCATATAGCTAAAAGTTACTGCAGCATTGATCATTTGAACTTATACTGTTATGGTAATTATACTTACAGAAATGTACTATTTTCCTTGCTGATGCTCTAAGGGAGCTCAGGTCATCAGAGTCTGTATTGCCTGAACAAGATTAAGACCCAGGCTGGATACAAATGTTTTCTATGGGGGGCTGAGGTAGAGGATGTCTTAAAGAAACATATATTTGGTCGTTTGCTGCTTGAAAAAACAGCTCTATTTCTGGTACAGTCCAGCGGTTGGATATGTTTAAAAGTGTTTGTGTCTGACATCCAATCATGAGGATCTGCTGGGGTCCTCAGGGATTTTTCTTGAGTTGGAATGTACATAGTTTTCAGGAACACACTGGATTTTAGAGTTTTCTCTCAGGCATGCATACCTGACCTGCAGACTGGATAGGTGTGTGTTACACCCCCCTCCAACACACACATTTATGTACCACATTCTTGTAGTATTGTTTATAACCACATTAAGGACTCTGGTATTCTATAAGGGTTTGAATGTCCTGAATGACTGCCATAACTTATTTTATATTTATGTGCCTCTTTCTGTCTAGGGCTCAAACTGCTTAGAACTTTGAGATCTACTGTCTAAATCCCCCCAGGCAGTTCCCTTGGTATCTAGAATTTGAACTTGATCTGGGTTTTGTTGTCTGAAGGGCTCCCCTTGTTCTTTTGCACTTATGTGTTCCACCACTCCATCTACTGCTTTACACAGAGCAAGACTGTGCTGCTCCCATATTTACATCAGGAACCACAGCAACTTTTCCTTATGTAATTTTGCCAATGAGGTCATAAAGTGGTGCATATAATGTAACCAGTGATTATGAAGAACTCCTGAGATGTTATCTTTTCACCTCCTGAAAGAAGGTGGTCAGGGATGCCACCGTCACTTGGTGAAGGAAAGCTCTGGATTTTGTGGCATCTGTGATAGCCCCTTAGAACACCTCTAACCTTTCAAGGATTAGTTTTGATTTCTGGATGTTCAGTGGAAGGCCTGGACTCTGAAAACGATATGATGTAACTCAGATCCCTCTGTTGCTCTGCCTGAGAATGGGCCAGAATTAAGCAGTTGTCCTGGTATGGTAGACATGGATGTCCTTGGTCTTACAATGAGCAATTACTTGAGACAGACATTTTGTAAAGACTATGGGAGCAGTGGTCAAACCAATATGAGAAGAGTAGGTGACTTGCTTATGGAAACCTCCTGCTTTGAACCTCAGACAAAAGTGTTGGTTTTTGTTAATGGGTATGTTTGAGTAAGCATCAAGTAAGATCACTTTTACCATGAGGGTCTGAGAGGCCAGGAGTAGCAATGAAGGCTTAACATATTAATATTATGAATATGGGTACCTTTAGAAGCTTACTAAGTCTCAGGTGGTTGAGGATAGGTCTCCAGGGTCCATCTCTCATTGGTACCAGAAACAGTCTTGAGTAAAATCTGTTGCCCTGATGGGATCACTTATATGGATTCCTAAACAGGCATAGAATAAACAAGAGGTCCTATGCAGTCTTCATGATCCTTTGGGATGCATCCAATACCATGCATTTTGAAATACTTAAAGATAGCAGGGTGTAACCTTTGGAGAAAATTTCTAGTATACCCTTTTCCTTTGTTAATGTCTTACCAATTTTGTCAAAATAAGACCACACAGCCTCTTATCCTTTATAGTTAATGAGGAATACGTATGAAGTCCGTGGACTGGGTTAAGTTCTTGGAGGATGAGAAGACTGAGTCAGTCACAGTTGCTCTCTGCTAGGAACTTGGTACTGAAGGCTACCAGACCTCTCTCTGTGCTCTCGCACCCATTGTTTTCTCTTGTACATCCTTGCCTTTTCCTCAGATTGCAGACAATTACTTGGTAGGATATTTTTTGCTGTATTATGGAAGGGGATAAAACGTCTGTTTTGCCTCAATAAAACTATTGTTTCATTGACTCAATTGTCTCTTTACTACCTTCTTTGCTGAAAACTGGATGAGAGGAGGGTGGAAAAACAAGTATCTGTTTCACGGTGCATTCAGTAGTTCTGTTTTAACATACTCAAACAGGGACTGTAGCCACAATCAAGTAGCACCAGCCCTAGATACTGCATCCACAGGCTCATACCCACCCATGGGTGCCTCTGCAGAACTCTCACCCTCAAATCGATGAAGGCCTGCTGAACTAGCTATCATCATGGGCCATCCCACACTTTTCATTTGAGGCTTGCTTCTCTTTCTCTTAATATTTTCTTTTCTTAGACTGGATGTCCATAGTGCCTCGCTGCTGTTAGCTAGCAGATATGGGGGTTAGTTTATCAAGAGTTACAAGGCATTTCTTTAACTGGAAAAAAGTGAAAGATGTGGGCAACAAAGGGAGGTGCACATGTCGAAGCCTCATGCTAAACTCAAAACTGTGACCTGCCTGGATTTCTAAGATAAAATACTGTTAATTCATTCACTGCAGGATGTAATTTGTATCAACTAAGAATAGATGCACTCTAATAACATAGTAATTCTGTGTTATTCTGCAGTGTTCAATACATGTTCTTTGCCAATATTCACAAATGCATATTAGATTTCTCATGAACTTCCATAAGATCTCATTTGCAAAGAAAATTAGTTCCTTAGCTTTGGCCCAAGGCAGAGATATTTTCCTTATCTGTGGAAAAGATATTTCCTAGTGTAATCATTCCACATTGTGAGATTTTGTACAATATGGGTATATAATACACAAATCCAGCCAGCAGCTTGTCACAAGATGCAGATCTTGTAGCAGAGCAGGGTGGAATAATTTCAACTAGATTTAAAATGAATATGTAACTTTTTGTTAGGAACTGCCGCTAGGTTATGGGTCTTACCAAAGTATGCACTTGTAACAGAATCACATGTATGCCCTACATATTCTAATGCGTTCTCTACATATGATATTTACGTAGAGGGGGAAAACAGGGACTGCCCGAGCACTAATCCTTGAAAGAGACATGCATTAATACAAGCAGGAGAGGAATCAGTACTACTGAACTTTTCTCAGTAACACACCTCATGAGCTAGTATTAGTCTAGACAGTACTATGAGAAACATTAAGCAGCATGTGAATATCCACTGTGTTAATTCATTGCCTTCATAGGAACCCTGAAAAGTTACCATGAATCCTGAACATTCTGATAAAATCAAGTTACCAACATAAGTATAATCAACAGAATGGCCCAGCACAAACTTGTATTCATAGTGGTTATCATTCATCAGATTTAAACTATTAAACTGAACTTTATAAGCCATAATAAACAAGTTAATTATTGCAAACCACTTAAAATACTTCTGTAAACTTTTTAGCAGAACCCAAACCTCCATCAACAGTTTTGTTTTTCATGCTTAGAGCTTTCACATGAGACTATGCACATTTCTATTTAGTTGATGCGATATTTAGAGAAATATGAAAATTATGACATTTGCAACATTATACATGTGAACACCACATAATGTCTTTTTAGCTGTTCTAGACAGGGTCAAGTACCACTAACAGTTGAGATGTTCATAAGCTTTAACTTGAATCTTTCAGCATCCTGTGTAAAACATGACTGGTATGAACATGCTGAATTTGAAAACCAAAGGTGTCACTAGAATGGTCCTAGAAAAATTCCTGTAGTTTTCAGTAGGGTTAATGGGATGCTTATTTAGATCTATGAAAAGAAAATCAGTGAGCTGAGGTTTCTGCATACCTTTATAAATGTAGTCATAAAAGGATGAGAGCAGTATCAGTACAAGTCTTTTTAGAGCATTTGTGGATACTGTGCAAGAATACTATCCGTGTTTACTGTCTTTAAATACTGTCGACAGTACTCCTGGATTTTATAAAGGACATCACTGACTACAGTGCTTCCATGATTTTACAAATAACATCACTGCCTATAGTACACTCTGAATTTTACAGAGGATATCCTACACTACTCCCCAGGTTTTACAAAGAACTTAACTGCCTACTGTATTCTTCAGATTTTACAAATAACATTACAGCCTACAGTACTCCCTGAATTTTACAAACATCACTCTCTACAGTACTACGAGGCGGCCACAGTGGTGCAGCAGTTAGCATTGCCACCTCACAACAAGAGGTTCTCCGGTTCAATCCTCGGCTGGGGTACCTTCTGTGCGGAGTCTGCATGTCATCCCTGTGGCCGCGTGGGTTTCCTCTGGGTGCTCCGGTTTCCTCTCACATCCCAAAGACATGCTCTAGGTGGATTGGACACACTAAAATTGGCCCTAGGTGTGAGTGTGTGTGTGCCTTCTGTGGAAGGTTGGGTGCCGGGCTGGCAACTCGACACCGTAAAACTCCACTGCCAATCATGAGCGGACAGGTGATCCACTGTGGCGACCCCTAACCAGGAAAAAGCCGAAAGAAGAAGAAAGAAGACTCTACAGTACTCCCTAGATTTTAAAAACATCATCACTGCTACAGTACTCCCTAGATTTTACAAAGAACATCATTACCTACAATACTCCCTGGATTTCACAAAGATCATCACTGCCTTCAATTCTCCCTGGTATAGTGCTCCTTGAATTTTGCAAAGAACAACGCCATCTGCAGTTCTCTATGGATTTTACAGAGAAAGTCTCTGCCTACACTACTCCTTACATTTTACAGAGGACATCACTGCCTACAGTACCCCCTGGAATTTGCATAGAATGTTACTGCCTACAGTACTCCCTGGATTTTTAGAAAGAATGTTACTGCCTAAAGTACGCCCTGGATTTTACAAAGAATGTCACTGCTGAAAGTACACCCTGGATTTTACAAAGAATGTCAGTGTCTACAACACTCCTTGGATTTTACAAAGAACATCACTGCTTACAGTACTCCCTTGATTTTACAAAGAACATCACTGCTAAAGTACTCCCTGCTACAATATTTTCTGTATTTTACAAAGAACATCACTACCTACAGTACTCCCTGGACTTCACAAAGATCATCACTGCCTTCGGTTCCGCCTGGTACAGTGCTCCCTGAATTTTACAAAAAACAACACAGTCTGCAGTTCTCTATGGATTTTACAGAGAAAATCTCTGCCTACACTACTCCTTACATTTTACAGAGAACATCACTGCCTACAGTACTCCCTGCAGTTTGCACAAAATGTCACTGCCTACAGTACTCCCTGGATTTTACAAAAATGTCACTGCCTAAAGTGTGCCCTGGATTTTACAAAGAATGCCATTGTCTACAGCACTCCCTGGATTTCCCAAAGAACTTCACTATCTACAGAACTCTCTCAATTTTAGAAAGAGTATCACTTCTAACAGTACTCCCTGGATTTTGCAAAGAACATCACTGCCTACACTACTCCCTTGATTTCACAGAAAAAAAAACTCTGCCTACAATACTCCCTGGATTTCACAAAGAAATCACTGCTTACACTATTCCCTTGTACAATATTCCCTGAATTTTTCAAAGAACATCACTTCCTACAGTTCTCCCTATATTTTACAAAGAAGATCACTACCTACAGTACTTCCTAGTACAGTACTCAATGACGTTTACAAAGAACATCACTGCCTACACTACTCCCTTGATTTCACAGAAGAAAAAAAAACTCTGCCTACAATACTCCCTGGATTTCACAAAGAACATCACTGCTTACACTATTCCCTTGTACAATATTCCCTGAATTTTTCAAAGAACATCACTTTCTACAGTTCTCCCTATATTTTACAAAGAAGATCACTACCTACAATACTTCCTAGTACAGTACTCAATGACGTTTACAAAGAACATCACTGCCTACAGTACTCCCTTTAGTTTACAAAGAACATCACTCCCTACTGTACTCCCCAGATTTTACATAGAACATCACTGCCTACAGTACTACCTGGATTTCACAAAGAACATCACTGCTTTTAGTTCTCACTGGTACAGTACTCCCTGGATTTTACAAAGAACATCACTGCTTACAATTCTCCCTGGATTTTACAGAGAAAATCTTGGTCTACATTACTCCCTGGATTTTAGAGAAAATGTCACTGCTTACAGTAATCCCTGCAGTTTACTGAGAACATCACTGCCTACAGTGCTCCCTGGAGATTACAGAGATGGTCACTGCCTACAGTACTCCCTGTTTACAGAGTTTGTCACTGCTCACAGTACTCCATGTAGTTTACAGAGAATGTCACTGCCTAGAGTACTTGCTGCAGTTTGCAGAGAAAGTTACTGCTTACAGTACTCGCTGCAGTTTACAGAGAATGCCATTGCTTACAGTATTCCCTGCGGATTACAGAGAATGACACTGTCAACATTATTCCCTGGATTTTATAAAAAAAACTCCACTGTCTAAAGAACTCCTTGAATTTTACAAAGAGCATCACTGCCTACAGTATTACCTTGAATTTTACAAAGAAAATCACTGCTTACAGTACTCCCAGGATTTTACAAGGATCACTGCCTGCAGTACTCCTCGGATTTTGCACAGAACATCACTGCCTAAAGTACTCCCTGTTTTTTTACAAAGAACATCACTGTTTACAGTATTCCCCGGATTTTACACAGGACATCTTTGCCTTCAGTACTCCCTGGATTTTTCAAAGAACATCACTGTCTACAGTATTCCTTGGATTTTACAAAGAACATCACTACCTACAGTATTTCCGGCTAAAATACTACCTGGATTTTGCAAAGAATATAACTGTCTATAGTACTTTGTGGATTTTACAAAACAAATTACTGCCTACAATACCCCCTAGAGTTTCCAAAGAACATCACTGCCTACAGTACTCCCTAGTACAATATTATCTGAATCTTACAAAGATCACTGCCTATAGTTCTCCCTAGATATTACAAACAACATCACTGCTTACAGTACTTCCTAGTACAGTACTCCCTGGAGTTTGCAAAAAACACCACTGCCTACAGTATTCCCTTGATTTTAAAAAGAACATCACTCCCTACTCTACTACTCAGATTTTACAAAGAACATCACTGCCCACCACACTCCCTGGATTTCCCATAAAAATATCACTGCCTTCAGTTCTCCCTGGTACAATGTTCCCCTGGATTTTACAAAGAACATCCTTGCCTACAATTCTCCCTGTAGTTTACATAGAAAATCTCTGCCTACAGAACTCCCTGGATTTTATAGAGAATGTCACTGCCTTCAGTACTCCCTGTAGTTTTTTTATTTTATTTATTTATCTTTTGTTTACTAGGAAAGCCTAACTGGGACAGAGTACATTTTTAGTGGAGGCCCGGCGAGAAACTCTCCAGATAGTTTACAGAGAACATCACTGCCTACAGTACTCCCTGTAGTTTACACAGAACGTCACTGCCTACAGTACTCTCTGCATTTTTCAGAGATAGTCACTGCTTATATTACTCCATGCAGTTTACAGAGAATGACACTGTCTACAGTACTACCTGGATTTTTCAAATAACAGTACTCCCTGGATTTTACAAGGATCACTGCCTACAGTACTCCCCAGAATTTGCAAAGAACATTACTGCCTGGAGTACTCCCTGGTAGAATACTTCTGGGATTTTTACAGAGAATATCAGTGCCTTCAGTACTCTCTGGTAGAATACTCCCTCAGTTTTGTAAAAAGCATAACTGCCTACAGTACTCCCTGGATTTTACAAAGAACATCACTGCCTAGAGTACTCCCTGCCTTTTGTAAACCCCCCCCCCCCCAAAAAAAAAGACAGGGAGTACTCTAGGCAGTGATTCTTTGTAAAATCCAGTTAGTACTATAGGCAGTAATGTTCTTTGTAAAATCCAAGAAGTACTGTAGACAGTGATATTCTTTGCAAAATCTAGAGTCCTGTATTCAGTGATGTTATTTCTAAAATCCAGGTAGTACTGTAGAGAATGATATTCTTTGTAAAAATCCAGGGAGTATTGTACCAGGGAGCAGTGTAGGCAGTGATGTTCTTCGCAATATCCAGGGAACACTGTAGACAGTGATGTTCTTTGAAGAATCCAGGGATTACTGCAGGCAGTGATGTTCTGTGTAAAATCCAGGAAATACTGTAAACAACACTCCCAAGTACAATACTTCCTGAATTTTACAAAGATCATCACTGCCTAAAATACACCCTGGATTTTACAAAGAATACCACTGCCTATAGTACTCCCTGGATTTCCCACAGAACACCACTGCCTTCAGTCTTCCCTGATACAGTAGGATTTTACAAAGAACATCACTGCTTACAGTTCTCCCTGGATTATACAAAGAACATTACTGTCTACACTTCTCCCCAGATGTTGCAAAGAATGTCATTGTCTACAGTACTCCCTGACTGTCTACAGTATTTCTTGGATTTTACATAAGGTTACCATAAGGCCGGGTTTCCCTTGCCACGTCCTCTTTTTTGGGCTCCTGCCCGGGCAGTTTTTGAAAATTCTGCGATTTGTCCGGGTTTTAAAACCTGGACAAATCGCAGAATTTTCAAAAAACAGACATCCCTATTTTGGAGTCTTTCCTCCGCTTTTTTTTTTTGATTGGCTCATATACGAGCCAATCAAAAAACGGAGCTCTGTTCAATGCAGAACTGCTTGATGTTCCGCATTGAACAGAAGAGGGTCCGCTGTTCGAGGCTTGTATACGGGCCAATCAAAAATCCCCAAACACGGTCCTTTTTTTTGCTCTTCAACCTAAGAGGACAAAATAATACAGCACATATTTTTTCGTCCTCTTTTACATACAAACAATTATGATAACCCTAATTTTACAAAGAATATCACTGCCTACAGTTCTCACTGGATTTTTTACAGAGCATCACTGCCTATAGTACTTTCTGGATTTTACGCAAAACAGCATTGCCTCAGCAATTCTTTTACTTTTACTTTTATGAGGATCTTGTATCCTTTTTGGTCACATTTAAATTAATTATATTGACCATTATTTTAACCATAAAAAACATAAGGCAATCCCCATTAATAATTTGCCAGCATTCATGAACAGAAAAGATGAATCACAAACCTTTAATGCAAGTTCTCCTGTCACTTGGGGCTTCACTGTCCAAGGCCACACGAAAGTTTGAAACCTCTGACCGGTAAGCACCAAGACAGTCTGCAGATACAAAAATGCAAATTAGTAAGCATGTTAAGTAAATTAATTGAGTGCAGTAGACTAATGCTGTCATTCATTTTGTTGACTGTACTAACATTTTTGCTATGGTTAGGTTTGATTATGTAGTAAATATTTAACAGATTTAGTAGGTAATAACAAGAAAATATCTATCACAAAAGTGATGATTAAGAGCCCAATGAAACAAACTGGAAAACAGTGCTCAGAGCGAAAAACACCAGCCAAACAAAATAAAAAAAAACACTGTAGGGCTGCAGGAAAACTACGACTACAACCAAGGAATAAAACAATGTCCAAAAACTTTAATGCTGATATAAACACCAAAAAATAAAACGCGTAACTGTTTCACCGCGTTTTTCATCCCTACAACTGGGACTTCCTCAAATCCACATTAACAATCCCATATCTCCCTTTCATATAAAACACCTCCAATTAAGGTAATTCAATAAATATGATAATTAAGAGATTTATCATACAATTAATATTTAAGGAATGAACGTGACAGATATTAAGAGAGTAGAATATCTTGCTCTTTAAAACTCTTCTGATTCTTTCTAGCAATACATATCCCAGCTGCAGCCACATTTTCAAGACCTTCCTACCTGCTTTCTAGTCAGTTACAATAGCTTTGCAATAACCAACATACATAATCTCTTTCTCAGAGTAAACCCATTTTTAAAAAGGTTGCACCATGTCTTATCAGTAAGGCTGTCCCCTCTCACTCATTTTTCTTCTAAACCATGTGGGTAGGTAACTGCATTGTAAAAGGATGCTGAGCCTCCCATTTCATATGCTATTTCCTTTGACAACTTGATCCTACCTCCCACAAACATGTTTTAATAGTGAATAAGACCATCTCACAAATTTTAAAATTTGCTTGTCCTTGCTTTGCCAGCTAAACATGTTGGGGATGGGTAGATTATGGACTGATTATAGTTCACTCAAGTGTGCTTAAGGAATGGTGTTTGCCTTTTGCACATATGTGTGTTCTTCAGGACTGGGATGAACCACTCAGTCTTTTAGTCTTGTTACAAAAGGCAATCCATGGTGTTTTTCTTTTTCTTTTTTGCAAAGAACTAATAAGAATAAAACTACTCATGCACTGCAGAAACCCCTTTACAGACCATTTACAAAAAAATAAATAAATAAATAAAATAATAATAATAATAAAAATGCCTGATTTTCTTCAAGTTGTGTATAATCTACAGAACCAATTCATCCATCCACAACCCATTTTTCCCATTTTTTACACATGGATTTGGGGTGTCACATCAACAATGACAATCATTTACAGCCAAGGCTTACACTCTCAGGTGGCTAGCCCTGATGTGGTAGTACTTCCACATGACACACTCATGCATTCTCACACCTATGGCCAATTTAAAGTATCCAGTCCACCAGTCTTTTGAATGTGGGAGGAAACCAGAGCAGCCAGAGGAAACCCAAGGGAACTCAGGGAGGACATGCAGATTCAGCACAGAAGGCACCCCAGTCAAAAATCGAACCATGGACCCTCTTGCTGTGAGGTGACAACACTACCCACTATGCCACTGTGCCACCCACCTGTCCTTTCTACTGCCAACTGTTACCCTCTGTTCCTCCTTAAGTTCCACTCAGTACTGTACACTCAAGAAAACATTTCTTCTACTCTGGGAAAGAACCACACACACGCTATAAAAGGGGGATAACAATTTAACATTTATTTATTGTTTGTTGTATGTCTCACCCTTGTTTATATCAAACCTCTTGCTATATGCAGCAGTAAGACACACTTAATACCTTTCACTATTCTGGCCAACAAGCCCTACCCCACAGATACACATCTGCAAACTTTGCCAAATCTCACATCTGCAAACGTTGCCAAATCTCAAACAGGCTGAAAAAAAAACTTTTCTCCATCTATTACCTTGCACTAATTACATTACTTTAATAAATATAAACAAGATATAAAAATAATTATGTTAAATAATGAAAAAAAAATCCCTTCATTTAATCAAAGGTAGATAAGTTCCCATAAAGCAAAAGTATATACAAAATTGTCCCCCTCATATTCTATGTTGACCCTGAGCAGTTCTCAACCCATGTTATAAACCTGGTCAAATGACCATCACCTTTGCCCCCAAATATTGCTTACTATAAACATCATATAGCATACCTACAGAAGTCCATATTATGCGTCAGCATGACTTAAACCACACAAGCATAACATTATTTAGATGTGGATAATGCACAACTTACATCACCCCTTCACTCATGACTCATTACTTCTATATTATCATCCAGCCCCTAAGGACCATGATTCAACCTATTGGCAGTGCCCTACATAGGGTCTATATTAGAACATCGAAGTTTCAAAACTTCGAATGTTCTAATATCGAACCCTATTCAGCGAAAGCTGAAAACATCGAACATACAGAAAAAATTTGCTGTTCCAAAACACATACACACAACACAAGCACACCAAACAAACAGCAATCCACACACATACACCTAAAATCTTAAACCTAACCCTACACTAAACTATACACACACCACTAACTATCCACTTACCTTAACCCAAACCCTAACCTTAAGGTCCATCACTATCGCACACTCACCTCACCCGCGCCCTAACCCTAACTCACCTATCCCGCCCTAACCCTCACGTACACACAATCGCACACATACCTACCCAGCACCCTAACCCTAACTACCCTAACCCGCACTCAATCGCACACTTACTAGAACCCGACCTGTAACTTTCCACCACAGCACTGAAAATACCAAGGCAACAGAAAAGCACAACCAAATTCTTCCACTAGGAAAAAATTTGGTTTTCTGTTGCTTCGATATTTTCAGCTTTTGCTGAATAGGGTTCAATATTAGAACATTCGAAGTTTTGAAACTTCAATGTTCTAATATAGACCCCCCCCCTACAAATCCATCCAACCACTACTCCTTTTCCTATTTTTTGCACATGGGTTCAGGGTGCCACTTCAATAGCGTCACTAATTTAGAGCCAAGGTTTAAACTGCTGGGTGGCTATAAATACTGATACAAAATTAATATAATTTTGCGGGAGTACACAACTTTACTATACAATTCCCATTTACAGCACTAACATAATATTGGTGGTACAAATAAAACTTAAACAGCAGCAGTAATACAACTTGTTGAAAA
The DNA here is from genome assembly GCF_019279795.1 of Protopterus annectens. Classification (NCBI taxonomy): domain Eukaryota; kingdom Metazoa; phylum Chordata; order Ceratodontiformes; family Protopteridae; genus Protopterus; species Protopterus annectens. The sequence continues at coordinate 1,307,067,219 of NC_056735.1, read as the reverse complement.
AAACATGTAAATGACTCATGGGTGCAGCTAGGTTAATATAATTGCGGGAGTACACAACTTTACTATACAATTCCCATTTACAGCACTAACATAATGGTGGTACAAATAAAACGTAACAGCAGCAGTAATACAGCTTGTTGAAAAAAAAACGTGCGAATGCCTCAAGGGTGCAGCTAAGCATACTTTTTGTATTCTGCTGAGTACATTTTTGTAAGCATCACATCAATATGGCTTTTTTTTAGTCATATTACGTGTACAACTGTCTAACTGAATGGCTCCAACAACAGGTATAATATAGTTTATCTAAAAACAATATCTTTAATAATTTTACGGGGAACAGTTGAAAACATTACTTGCATTTATTAAGTGCTGGGGAGGAAGGAGCAGCATTTTTGAGAGATGTATCCATTTTTATTTTTATGTGATAGGTGTCCAAGGGATGTAGCACTAAGAGCTTGTGAGTACAAAATGGAATTTGTTTGCTACACTCCTGGACTGACTTAGTGAACCAGTTATAATACCGTAGCTGTAGTTGAAAACGTAACCCAGTTTACCAGTGAGGCATTCTAACAAGCAATAACGTCAGAAGCACATACACCACTTTGCAGCCCTATTTTAAAACATATACCTCACAATTTTCTTGTAATATTAATCTCATAACATGCAACATATATAAAGTTTAAACATACGCGTGTTTAACAGGATAGCAAACCCCATTTATAAAAAAAAATGCTCTGTGCAAAATATACCAATGTCAGTATTTGAACTTTTACTTGTAATTCAGAATAAACTTCTGTACATTACAGATCCCTAACTTTCAGTTTTTCTACATTGTCCAAACTGCATCTTTTAATCTCCCTACTGCTGTACACTTCCAGTTGCACCTTGTCACATCATATCATGTATGTAGCTTCCCTTAATACCGCTATATTGCACAAACTCAAGCAAAGATAAAAGCAGATGGAGACCCAGTACTTCCAAAGCTATTCAGCATGACACCATTTTGAAACAGACATTCTATGAATTTCAAGCAACCACTCATTTACGTGTATATATACGTCACTGGAAATCTAATATATCCAAAACATTTAAATCAACACTCAGTCCATTCATTCAAAATTATCCTTCATAAAAATTAGTTAAACATCAACACATGCTAACATATTACAATTAACATTAAAAATTTGTTATAAACTTACACATATAATCTGTTTAGATTTTTGATGTTAATCAATTAAACATTCAAACTCTTATAATATGTGACCTCCCTGTATAAGAGCCCTGTTCATGTTATTGCAATAGCCACGCCCCTTTTAGTCACACTAAATCAGTAGTTTAATCAGATATAATGCAGGTCTTCCTGTAATACTTTGTTCAGTACGGTGTTAACTATGTCCTTTTCATGTTGCTACATGCTACTAGTCATCTTACAAAGCTTAGCAGATTAAACCACCAAACCATAGACTCAGATGATGTGCAACTTCACATAATTTTCACCTAACAGGATCATGACTGAAAGAAGACTTATGTAATAACTTGTCAACCATGAACCCACTTCATGTCTGGAACAGTAATGTCCAAAAAGTCCCTCAGATGGCCATTCGCATTGTTTCCTCCTATCACACACCTACTAGAACATGCCACCTTCACCTTACTCATACAAAGGCTCTAAATCCTCTTCCAGTTTAGTAATTGCACATCTCGTACACCTTTTCCAAAATATGAAGCCACTGGCTTCTCAGTTATATAGTACAATGTAGAAAGTAGTCACTGTAAACTGTCCACTGAAGTCTGAGCCAAAGTAAATGACTGCATTCCTAGTGGAAACAATACTTTTGAACCAATGGAAATGACAACTTGTATCCTATTTCATACCATTTGCACACATTCAGAACATCTAACAACAGATCCCTCTGTTGAATATTAGTCTATGAGAAATCATATTCTATTAGTACTGGCCTTCCTTCCAGCATTATCATTTCTCGAGTCTATGTCATATAATCAAACTTCCAAAATTTCGAACACCATATGTTCGAATTTGGAAGTTCGAAATATGACAACAACGAAACCTCAGAACAGTGAATTTTTCCCAGAGAAAAAATTAGCTGTTCCGAAAAACACACACACAACACAAGCACACCAAAAACCTAATAAACCTACACTACACCTTACATAAACAACTATCTATGCACTAACCTTAACCCAATCCCTAACCCTAAGGTCTGTCACTATCGCACACTTACCTTACCCGCGCCCTAACCCTAAACCGATCCGTAACTTTCGCACCACAGTAATGAAAATATCGAAGCCACGGAAACATCCAACCAAATTCTTTCCCTTGGAAAGAATTTGAATTTCCGCAGCTTCGACATTTCTATTTTTTGAATTTCCCCGTTCGATCTTCCAATACTCGACATTTAGGACAGTCGATTAAATGGCAGGTGCCCCATTTCTCGGGTTGTGGCAGCCATGATAAAATCTGCTCCTTTTCTTAGCAGGTAAACTGAACTACAATCACTCTTGGTTGACTACGTGCCTTGTCTGGCTTAGATGATGTCAGTCTACTGGCTCTCTCAATACTCTATAACCTCTGACAAATCTATCCATTGTGCCGTTCTGATTTTATCAAATTCAAAAACAGTGAAACCATTTGTCACCTACCAATATACCAACAAACTGCAAATTATACTTCCTTGCATTATCATCCAAAGTCACTAATCAATGATGATACTGAGGCTACTCTGTTCCATTGACTTTTTCACTGCATCTGCCATGTTTAGCTCCAATGGTAATATCAAATCATATCACAATTTCAAGAACTCACTGGAATCATTACCAGATATTTCAAGTTGTTTCACACACGAGTTCCTCAACCATGACACTATGTTTATCTGTTGTCTGAAAGCTTTCAGGAAACTACCTAGATCCATCTGAAACAGATTGGTGATTGCCTTCTTCACTTAATGGCAACTTCACGTCTACAAGGCACCCCTCTCATTCCTTACCTCTACAGACACATTTTCTTCACGTTTTTCTTAATTCTGATGACAGTATCATGCACACAACTAAACACACTTGTCACTTTTACCAAAGCCACATCAAAAAAGCACTCAATAAGCAAACATTGTAATTTGCTTTAACTAGTACACTAAATGAAGTCACCAACTTCATGCAGTACTGTAAGATGCACTCCCCCCACAGTGGTTTAACTTAATTAGATGTTAACCCGACAAGGGAAATGTTCATCAGACCCTTTAGCCAAGACTCAAGCCACAATAACAAGGGTAAATAAAATCTATATTTACAGTTTAAAGTAGCCAATCTGCATGTTTCTGGAAATGAGAGGAAACCAGAGCACCTTGAAACAAAAACAAAGGCAAACTAACATGTCAACTCCATGCAGACAGTGTCCAGCAGTCAGGCTTGCACCTCCTATCTGTGAACAGAGATCTTAACCACTGAGACATTCTCATTTGTGTGTCGCGACATTCAGAACCCACCCAGCTTGAAATTTAGCAGTAAGAGTCTATTCTACAGCAAGTCTTGGTACTAGGTGATGTACCTCTCACTTCACTTAGTTTTATTTATTACCTGATGTACATATAGATATCTAGTTCCAGTATTGGCTGTACTATTGGATACATCAAGAAAAATTTTCTGGCTCCTCCCCAGTGGGTAGCCCACATGTACTGCTGGAGGTGGCTCAGCTGCAGCAGAAGCAGGTAGTGGAGTTTGTGGCAAAATAATCCTTCAGAAGATATATGGCCCACATGTACAGCCTTCAGTAACAAATAAAAGATGCAGTGTAACAGCTGAAGGGTGTTGCCTGTACCATCATACGCTCTGATCTAGCACATGGTGATGGATCATTGTAATGTCCTGCTTGTCCAGGGAAAAGATAAGTCAGCTGCTCATATTTTATCCTACCCTCACGTCTAGCCTCATAGACTGAGCATTGTCCAACACTCTCCATCACCACTCTTTATCTTGTGTCTGTTCTGTCTAATGTTTCCCCATTCTTACCTGTGCACATACACCCCTGTTAATTTGTGCTGTTCCACAACAATCTGGCCTTGTACTCTATCCTAGACACCTTTTACCAACACCTACCCTTTCCTTTCAACCATCCCCTCTTTACTTCTCTCATTTAAAAACAAAACACAGGTCTATACCTGAAATAACACATTCTTTCCTTCTGTCCATGCTGTGCACTAATAAGAGTTGTCCTTATGTGTTATCCCACATTTGTTCCTCTCCTTCTCCAACTTTCCTTATACTCCTTTCCTTCCCTTTCATGAGTTTAACAAATATGGATACCTAATGTGTGGCTATTTAGAAGTCTGCAACAGCTGGTGTCATGCTTTTGAGGGATATAACAATCTATACAGTCCACCTGCTATAAGCAGTGACTTGTATTGACACATCAGTATGACTTCACATTTTCTGTTCAAGTAAGATCAGGTTAGGTGGCATGTGGCTGCTGAATGAATTGCTTATTGCAGTTCAATTTGCATATTTGTTGCCTGGCTCATTTACATATGTTTGAGTTCAGCTAGCTGTCCATAAGCACTGCATATTTGTGAGCGGATAATGACTGGCTCCTTCTGCTGCTTTATAATGTTATTTATCTGTACAAGTTATGCACAGACAATGCAGTGCATCTCTAAGAGTCACAGCTGCCTATAGCTGCCACTCAGGTATCCCTTTCTTTAAATTTAAATGTAGTACAAAAACGGAAAAAAAAAAACAGAAATACACATTTTATTACACAGTCCTTTCAAATGCTAGGCTTTCTCCAGTCACATTCTTTTCCCTTAAATTATAAAAGTCTACATATTATGTGCTATTTGGCCTATTTTTCTCTATACTTTTCCTCATCTGTAATCTATGTGCTCTTCTATTGTTCCAGTTAGTGCTTCTTTATCTGGAGACTAGTTCACAGCACTCCTTACTTCCCACCTCCTCACTTTATTCAGCATGTTCTGTTTCAAATATCAACATTTTTGCTATATCTGTGCATCTTCCAACAAAGCTACATGATAGTCTTTTGTTAAGGTGATCATTACATCCTATTCTTTCAGCAACTGGTATGCATCCATATTCTGTACTTTCCAGCCTGCCTTGCTTGTCTGCCTGGGCTTAAAAGCCTTTCAGGTATGTTACCACCCTCTCTACAAGTACAAGAAATTTATTTATATTCTTCTATTAATAATTTTTGAGATATGTACTTAAACTTTTCACCATCCATTATATGTAATCTATCACCCACATATAATCTGAAGAGAGGACATTGCTACCTTACCATGCATCCTTTGCTGGTAACTCCACACTTACCTCCTACCACACCATTCCTACCTAAATGCAGTCCATCACATTTTCTCCTTGACACTTTGGGCACCTAAATGTCTCTTCTTTCCATCTTCATTTCAATATAGTTACTACATACGATATAAATATTGTACATATGAGTTTCAACTTTACCTTCTTTCTTCACTCTGATAGTACACAACTAAAACAATAGGTTTAGTGCTTTGGAAATAAATAAAATATTATAAAAGACTCAGTTAAAAGGAGTTGATGCATTTGCTTCTCTTTGTATAACCCAATATCATGAACATGGACAAGCTACACCACTGCTGTGGTTTTGTTTGAATTATATATCTTTAATGATGTATCGAAGTACAGGTATTATGCAATTACTATATATATATATATATATATATATATATATATATATATATATATATATATATAAATTTCCATTGTCCCTGTCTTTTTTATTCTTACAATACTCCCTGTACATTCTTACATGTATCTCATTTCCATATCGGTAGACATTATATCTATATTGTGAATTCCCTGTTAGCATTTCTTACATGTGTAGAACTTTTCTCAAGGGCCGCCATTGTAAATAGACTCTGTTCATTTGGACCTCACAGTTCAAATAACTTTAACCTCCCCAAGTTATGCTCGCCTCATACACCTTCCTCTCCCACGTCTTGATAACCAGATTACTCTTCTCTGCAGCATCTCCACTAGGTTGTTATCCTACACCTCAAACAGTCCCCAAAATCTTAACCTAGTACTCCAAAATTGACTTAAGCAATGCACTTCACAAAGCCAAACTCTCCTAAGACCTATTAAAAATACATCCCCAATTCTGACAGTCTTAGACATTTCCTTTTAAACTAATTTTTATGATAAGTTATTGTAATAAAAATACCCCAAATCTCTCCCACCTCACAACAATGAACTTTAAATCATCCCAACCAATATTCTATACAAACACATTTGCATCCAACTGTAACATCTTACTTCTACCTCCAGTGAAACCCACCCATCAAGGGCAATTATCACCCCATTTCCTCTTTAAACCAATTCCTGGCTGAATGAGGGCTGAGTTTAACTGTTTCTATACTTTGGCATGAAAGAATATAAAGTCTGAAGTTCCATATTATTCTTCACCCAGACATAAATAAATGTCCAGTTTTCTTGTTTACTCCTTCCTCCTCTCACCCTTCTGGCCCTGCACATCTAAAGCCCCCCCAAATAAAAAGCTTAATATTTTCAGGCTTTCCATCTCAACTCAAGTAGCTTTAGTCTAACTACCGATCATAGTTGGGTTAGTTAGGGGAGAGATAGGGTAAGGGTGTGTGTGTGGATGAATGGTTGAGTGTGCTTTTGAGTGAGATTAAGTGGGGGGCCGTGTATGTACATACATGAATGTATGAATGCAGGTGGGAGCGGTCACACCTCCACACTCCCCTAAAGAGCAAATACTGCAATATTGGGCACTGCAGAACACAAGACACTAGAGATACTCTTCACATTGTGCCTTAAAAGTACTTAAAACAATAGACTATCATTTGACAGGATGAAAGCCATGAGGCGGGGAAACACTAGACAGTCTAGAGAGTCTAAGACTAAACATTTAACAGAGATGGTCTCAACAAAACACAGTTAATAGTTGCTTAAGAAGATGGCAAGAAGGTTCCAAAAGGAAGTCTTGAACCCCCCAAAACCAGTAAGTCCAACTAGTCTGAATGACTATTTAAGAGACTTTGTGACCCCCTACCACCCTGATTCCTTTTTTCTTCCAGAAAGTCTGAATCTCCATTTTTCTCATTAGCAACTTATTGTTTCAGGCAAATGGGTTCCAAAAATCATTTATCAAGGTTAAAGATGGCAGCAGGAGGAAATTCCTCCTTTCCAGGGAGTCATTCCTCCTCCTCCAGATCATACTCACATTTCCACCAGCTCTTCATCACATACCATCCCAAGGAGTGATAAAAACAGTTCCTCCCTCCCAGGTCAGGAAGGGTTTTTTATTCAAGGATGTTCCACGTGCTAAAGAAATGAAATGCTTGGAGAACAGTTCTGGATCTTTCTTTCCTAAACTTGTTTGTGATAGTGCTCAAATTCAAAATGTCACTTCACAATCTGTTACCTCTTCTTCCTCATAACACTAGACTTAAAGATACTTATCTTCACATCCCTATTCATCCAGACTTCAGATGCTTAAGGTTTTTGTGTGTCTGGATCACATCATCAATTCCCTGTCTTACCCTTAGGACTATCCACTGCACCAAGGGTGATGACAAAGTATATAGCTCCCATTATAACTCACTGCAGGCTACAGGGTATCCACATTTTTCTATATTTAGACAACTTGCTTATCTTTGCTGGGTCTTTTTCAAATTGTCAGGAATATCTCTGTTGGGTGAAAGATGTCTTACATCAACTGGGTTTGCAAGGGAACATTCAAAAACAGCCCATGTGGACATAAACAACCTAAGACTCACTGGACTATATGAAGAGAGAGAGATGTGGAGCTCACTGAATATGTAATCCAAACGGGTATAAATCTAGCCTTGTGTAGCATTCTACCTTCACCTATGATGATGCCACAGTACCAGCAAAAAATTACTGACTTCAACAACTGGCTTAGTTTCTGATGTTACAATAAGAGGATCCAAAATCTGTCAGCCTTGGGAGACATGATCGACAAACCATGATGCTTTGCCAGAGATAGTTTTCACTTGCCACCACTTGGCTTCTGGATATGGGCAAAAACATTCTCTATCCTCACAGTGCCTTTTACTGCTGCTCAACACTAGGAGTCTAAATAAAAAACTGCACTCCCTGGAAGCACTCTTCACCCTGGAAAATGCGCATATGTGCAGTCACAGCAACATGATTCAGAACCACAGAAAGCACCCCGGCTCTCAAAGGCTACAATGCCTTTCATACATTTTGATCGCCCTCAGCTCAGGATAAAACAAAAGGAGGAGGTGACTAAGTGCTCATAAAGGACAAGTACACTGCTGCACTGGCCCAACAACATGACTCACTTGAGATACTCCATGCCCAACTAACCACAGATATGACTCCCTATCATATCCTTGCTAGCTACAGATCCCCCTACATAAGTCTGGAAAACCACACCTCCCACCTGAACCTACTGGAATCTCTTATCATTCAGTCTAACACCATACATATGGGTGACTTCAGTATTCAGTATTCTAGAAGCTGCTACATGATCCAATGTACATATTTTTGCAAAGCACTATAAGCTTGATTCCTTCTCTAAGTCCAGATCAAGCTTTGCTATGACCATTCTCAAGTGGCTCCTGAAGTCTTCGCTTTCTACCTCCAAAATGTAGTTAGCTAAGGTAATCTACCCATATAGCTAAGGCTACTGCAGCAGTGATCAATATAAAGAATGTAGACAGCTATGCAAGTTAAACTTACCATAATGTTAGATGTTGGAATGATTACTGCTGCAGTTGCCACTCTCTCCCCTCCATTCCCCTTTTTTTTTGGTGTATTTTTTTAATGCCTGGGTGTGGACATTTGTTTTTTTGTTGTTCCTGGTATTGTCCTTCAGGGCTCAGTTTCCCTCTCTCTGATGGCAGCAAAGCTCTAGACTTTTAGTCCGTTCAGCTGGAGCTGCCTGACAGTTTGGGCACATGGAAGATGTCCTTAAGTTTGGAAATTGGCTGGCTGTTATATCATTGGCAGAATATAACCCATATAGTTAAGGCTACTGCAGCAGTTAACAATATGATGAACATCTCCAGTTACCATGGAACAGTGCTCTAGAAGCAACACTAGGACAGAGTGTTAAGCATTTTGAATTCTGGACTTTTACAAAGGCATTTAGAAAGGTCAAATCTAGTTCGGATTCCAGCAGTGCTCCTTTTTTGCCAACAGAAACATTCTGCAGTAAAATCCTTTGCCTTCTACACTGCAGGCACTGGTACTATGACCTCTGCTTCTTCTATGTGATGGAGCACTGAAGGAAACAGCTTTGTCTGGTCTGGTGGGTGTGGGGGAAGGATTTTCCATCCACTCTCCAATACATCCTCTCTGAATTGTTCTCAGAACCCATTTTCTGAGACTATTTGTTGCCAAGCTGTAGGGTTAAGAGATGGCCTGGGGGAAGCAGGAAGTGAAAAGAAGGGTAGGAAAGGGGTATGGGTGTTCTGTGACTCAGCATAGTAATTAATTTGCATGGGGTTGATCCCTTTTTCAGAAAGGAACCCATCTTGTTTGATGTTTAAAGAATGTCCCTCCTGCCATTTTCTTTTGAATCCCTGACTTTTGTTTGGCTGGGATTTTTGTTTGTTCTGGCCCTTTAAGGAAAATGCCTTGTTTGGGGAGAACTTGGGTGCATGTGGGAGGTTGGCGTAATGGTTAAGACATTTACATTATAAACACAAGGTGAGGAGTTTGACTGTCACATGGGGTAATTGGCTAGGCTTAAAACTGCCCACAAGGGCAGTTTGCCTAGTACCGATCTATGAACCTATGAAACATCCTAGGAACCCCATGCATTAATTTGCCTCTATCATCCTCCCAGTGTTTGTGAATCTATGTAACAGAGGTCCCAAACACCAATTCAGAACTTAAGGGTTCATTCAAAATTTCATCTTTTAAATCAGCAGAAAACTGTTCATCAAGTAACTAAGCATACTATCTTAATATAACAGAAGCAGCAGCAGCAGCAGCATTTCTTGAAACTGTATCTGCATGCATATTCAAGTACACCTCTCAAAGCATGATTTGAAACTGGAGTCAAATTAGAAACTATTTCATGCCACGCAGGTAAGGATGCAGCAAAATCATTCAAACTGTATATATTACAAAATAAAGTACCTCATATAGCCTTGATAATTTAACATTCTAAAGGTTAGATAATTAGATACAGACATCCTGTTGCCTGAAGATCTAACCAGTTTCTTTATCAGTGAGATTAGACGAAGCCAAGGTATTTTTATTTGAGCTGGCAGCTGGGGAGCAGTCAAATGAGAAAACAGACCAATATCCGAGGAGGCCCTATATTTTCTCTCAGCCTTTTTTGGGATTGATGGAATAGATACTGGTGTCCTGCATGCGGCTTTATAAACATCTTCCAAGACCAGTAAGAGATGGGGGAAGGCCATATAATTCAGAATCTCTTGTCATCTGTGAGATCACACTCTGCCTAGCACTGGGGTAGTTCCAGACTGTTCCCAAGCAAAAACATCATTAAATCTACCAATTATCTTAGGAAAAGTAAACACTTGTTTGTTCTTTAAGCTCAAATTCACCTTCTAAAGAGTCAGAGTGACAGGACTCAGTCTCAACTAGGAAATCACCATCATCCTTATCAGATTCCTCATTATTCTTTGAAACAACAGAAAGGACTTTAGCCAAATTAGCACTAGAGCCACATATGGGAACACAACCACCAGAACTAGTGGACTTCAAAGCACTTTTAGTCAAGGAAACCACATCAGCCTTATAAACAGCTACAATCTAATTATCAGCTGTATGATACAGCTTTTATTTCTTTTTCTTGTGAATTTAACTAGAAATGCTTTCTCCTCTCATGTATCTACTCCTTGGCAAGCTCTCACCATCAGAATTAAGGAAATAAACAAATTCAGATTCAATTCCAAATTCAGAATGCAACTCCAAAAGCACTTCTACATCCAAGCCAAATGCTCCTTTTACAACACAGGACACATCACCTAAACTAACTAAACTCCTTTCCAAGTCTGCCTTCCTTACTCAAGATTTACTGAAGATTGACCCACTTTAGAAACTAATATATATATTGTACATTACACTCTGCTTGATTGTATACTGCACTGTGCTTGTTCATTGGAATGTATATAGACAATTATTTTTTTGGCTACCTACTGAAATGCTGGCACCAAAATGCAGAGTGCTGACAATCTGAAAAACAAAGAGACCAAACATAATTGGAGAAGAGAGAATCTTGAAAAATGCTCTTTTTCCTTTAAACTTATTTTTGCAGGAGGGCAAGACCCCACCCCTGAACTATAAAAGTGTGTGTGTGTGTGTGTGTGTGTGTGTGTGTGTGTGTGTGTGTGTGTGTGTGTGTGTATGTGTACACATGCGTGTGTGTATATAAATATGTACACACACACACACACACATATATATATATATATATATATATATACATACATACACACACACACACACACACACACACACACACACACACACACACACGTGTGTCTGCGTAAATATATACTTTTATGTGTGTGTGTGTGTAGTATATATATATATATATATGCACACACACACACACACACACACACACACATATATATATATATGTGTATATGTAACAACTCCAAGATTGCCATACCTCACAGAAACCGAACATTCTGAGAAATGGCATCTTGGAATTTGTATATCTAAGTTCATTCTTTCGGCTACACAGTCTCTGTATTTTGGGACTCACTCTACTGGCTCCCAAAATTTCAAATACTTAACCGTTTTGCTATGTTATTAGTCTGAACTACTCTTTTATTGCTTACATTTCTGTATTTTTTGTTTGTGAAATGTTTTATATTTCACTAGAGCTAAACCTGAAATTGGTCGATACTGATCAGTAGGTAAAACCAGTTTGATGACCGGGGAGGTCCACTGGGCTCAAAGAGCCCGTTTTCAGTGGAGGCCCAGGGAGAAAAGCTCCAATAATACATAGTATGTATGTATGTATGTATGTACACTTTCGGCTTTTAGGGGTTGCCACAGCGGAACTCCGGTCTGCTCATGACTGGCAGTGGATTTTTACGGTGCCGAGTTGCCAGTCTGACTCCCAACCTTCAACGAAGGCAAGCTCCATAATATGAAGTACAAATACATAGCGGAAACAGAAACAAACTAAGCAAATTTACATACAAAATAGCAAAAACTAAACAAAAGTTAAACAGCAGCTTAGAGAAGGATGTAAAGCATATGTACATGTCTAGTGGTTGAGAACAGTAGCACAAGGTTAAATTAATACAGAGATTTAAATAATCTGAGAATGATACAGAAGTAACATTAGCATGGATGAGTTCTTTATGCATGAATATTAGCATGAGTTAAACTAATACAGAGGTTTAAATCCTCTGAGAGTGGTACAGAGGTAGCATTAGCATGAAGGCAGTACATAGGGTTAATGAATAGTGTGTAAGGAAGAGCAAACTTTGTGTGTTATAAAGTATTTATGTATTAAGCAGATTAGGGAGGTAGAGTGCAATTGCATTTCCATTTTTGGGAGAGATAAGAATGCAGCTGGGTTTTGAAGTGTTCAGAGTTCTCAGAAATTCTTAAGAGATGGAGGGAGAGAATTCCATTTTTTGGCAACGAAAAAGGATAGGAGAAGCTGACCAGCGGGACGGTTTGGTTTATAAACAGAGATTAGATTTTGGTGGGTAGATCTTAGAGTTCTGTTTGGGGTGTATAATGTTAAGATGTTTGTTAGTGCTGGGCATATAGTTGGTTTGAAAATAAGCTTGTGAGTGGTGACGAGTTGGAGTCAAGGTAGTTTGGGAGTTCTAGCCACTGCAGCTGGTGGAAAGGTTTACAGTGGTGAGTGGAGTACTTGGAAGTGGTGACGAACTTTGAGATTTTATTGTAACAGGATTCTAGTTTAGAAGAGATGAGGCAGATAGGTTGGTTAGTAGGGGAGCACTATACATTAGTGAAGGTAGTAAGAAGTTAGTGGCGAGGGTCTGTCTTGTTGAGGGGGAGAGGAAGTGGGAGTTTCTGTACAGCATGCCAAGTTTCTGATGGGTTTTCTTTATATTTAGCTGAATATGGGTATCGAATTTTAGGTGTTTGTCAATAGTAACTCCAAGAAGTTTAGCAAAAGGAACAACTTCTATAGTGGAGTTGGCAAGGCTTGTAATCTTGAAAGAGGTTTTATCTAGGTGGATAGAGATTGAGGGAGAGAACAGAAGGATCGTTGATTTGTTGGCATTCAAAGAGATGTGATTTTGGAGCATCCAGTTCTCAGTAGCTGAGAAGGCAGTTTGAGTTTTTGTTTGGAGCTCAGGGAGGTTTGATGCAGAGCAAAAAAGAAGTTATGTTCTTACCATAACGTTCCATGTGAGTTGTTCATCTCGCCTTTGTTCTTACACGTGGATACGGATGCTCTCTGACTAACCCTCAGATCTAGTTTGCTGAATCCAGCAACAAAGGAACAACCTAACATACCCTAAATGTCAATATGTGTAGATATAAAAAAACATATAAAAACATATATGTACAGTTAACCACAGAAAGAAAGTCTGGTAGAAGTAAAGGACAGTAGACAAATCAAACCAGACCTCCAGTCGTAACTGGTCTTCAAGAACCCGGAGGGGGATGGAGGGTGGGAAATGTAAGAACAAAGGCGAGATGAACAACTCACATGGAACGTTATGGTAAGAACATAACTTCTTTATGTGAAGTTGTTCAATGTCGCCATTTGTTCTTACACATGGGTAGCGTCCCAAGCACCCAAACCCTGGATGGCTCACGGGAATACATTGCTGAGAACAGTAAAACCAAAGGAAGCTCTGTCCCTGGAGGCCCTGTCCACATTGTAATGAGTGATAAACCTATGTGGTTTTGACCAAATGGCGGCTGCACAAATGGTGTCCAAAGGCAAACGAGCTGCGTGAGCTAGAGATGTAGATACCGCCCTAGTGGAATGAGCTTTCACCTTGTATTCTAAAGTCTGATTAGTTGAAGAGTATACAAACTTTATGCAATCTGATAACCATTTAGACAAGGTAACTTTAGACACAGATAGCCCTTTTTTGTTATAAGCGTAGGAGACAAAAAGCTGTTCAGATTTTCTAAAATCCTTTGTTCTGTCCAAGTAAAATCTTAACTGTCTGTGGACATCAAATTTAAGTAGCATATACTCCATTTTATTAGAATGATGTCTGAAAAAAGTGGGCAACTCAATAGACTGATTTAGATTAGTCTCGAAGCAGACCTTAGGAAGAAAAGTGGGATTTGTCCTGAGAGACACTCTATCAGGAAAAAATACCAAGTAAGGGGGCCTAATAGAAAGAGCTTGAAGTTCAGAAACTCTACGAGCTGAAGTAATAGCCACCAAAAATAATGTTTTCCAAGATATGAACTTCAAGGGGCAAGAGGATGCAGGCTCAAAGGGGGGAAGCATCAGCTGAGATAATATTAAATTTAGGTTCCATGGTGCAACTGGTTGTCTGATGGGTGGCCTTAGGTGATGAGTCCCTTTCAAAAAGGCTTTAAATAATCTGTGTGACATAAGATTAGATCCTTCAATCCCCAAGTGAGAATTTAGATATAAAGGTCAATTGAACTCTAACAGTGGCCGCTGCAGCACCTTCCTGAAAAATCATTGCGAGAAGTTCCAGAACCATATCAAGAGGGGCAACATAGGGATCAATATTGCGTTGAGAGGCCCAGTAAACAAAACATTTCCATTTACTACTGTACAGTTTCCTAGTGGAGACTTTATGAGAGGAAAGCAGAATATGTTGAACTTCGGAAGAAAGATTATATGACCTGGCTAGGTTGGGAAGGGGAGCAGCCAAGCTGTCAGTTTGAGGGACTGAAGAGAGGGGTGAAGAACTCCTGACAAATGCGTCAGAAGGTCTGGCACTAGGTCCAGAAACCAAGGTTCTTCCAGTTGGTATTGATGAAGAAAGGGGAACCATATCTGCCGAGGCCAAAAAGGGGCTATCAGAATAACTGTCCTTCCCGAGCCCTTTGCTTTCATGAAGAATCTGGGAATCAGTGGGGTTGGAGGAAAGACATAAAGGAGACCCGAGGGCCAATCATGCACAAGTGAATCCCTGGGACTGTCCCCCGGTGGAGGGTTGAGGGCAAAGTAGCTTCTGCATTTGGCATTCATCGGAGATGCAAAAAGGTCGCAGCAAGGCTGGCCCCATCTGCGGAATATCCTTTCCGCCACATTTTGTTTGAGGGACCACTGGTGGGGTAACAAAATCTTCTCAATTTGTTCGCTATCACGTTGGATTTCCCCGGGATGTGCATTGCTAATAGAAAGCGCCCGGTGGACACAGCCCACTTCCAAATCCTCAAAGCTTCTCTGCATAAGGGGTAAGATTTGGTTCCCCCCTGTTTGTTGATATACCAGACTACCAACATGTTGTCTGCATGAATTGCAATCGTCCCCTGAGGTAGAGAGTCGTGAAAATGCTGCAACGCTAAAAGCACTGCTCTCAATTCCAGGGCAAATGACATTCTATCTCTGACCAGGTGCCTTGGGCAGTCTTTTCCTGAAAAAGCCCTCCCCCTATCAGGGAAGCGTCCGTGGTCACCGTGGCTACTGGAAGGGGTAATATAAATGGTCAACCTACTGTCACCTGGTGGCTGTTCAACCACCAGAGAAGGTCTCTCTTGCAAGCATCTGTCAACAGAATCTTGAATGATATCGGGAGCTGTTGGTAGGACCACTGGGTGAAAAGCAACCATTGCAGTATCTGCATGTGCATCTGGCCCAGAGGTACTACTATGAGGGAAGCTGCCATTGTGCCTAAGAGTTTTAACACCTGAGAAGCAGGTACTTTCTTTTCTTGTAACAAGCATGACATCTGATTTCTTACGGAGGTGACTCTTTCTAGAGGTAATTTGACCAGGGCGGTGGTGGTGTCTAGGTCTGCTCCAATAAATGAGATATGCTGCGATGGTAATAAAGAAGCTTTTTAGAAATTTATGGTTATTCCTAACTGAGAACAGAGATTGATTGTATGATCCCTGGACTGAATGAGTTGATGCCTGGTAGTGGCGGACAGGAGCCATTCGTCCAGATACGGAAACACCCGGAATCCTAGATGCCTCAGGTGAGCCGTACCTACTGACATACATTTGGTGAACACTCTGGGGGCTGTAGTGAGACCAAAGGGCAGAGCTCAAAATTGGTAATGACTGGCCCCCAACCGGAAACGCAGGTGATCTCTGGATGGTCTGGCCATTTTGATGTGGTAGTACGCATTCTTGAGATCTAAAGGACACATCCAATCGCCCGTTCCCAGGAAAGGGAGTATCAATTGAAGTGTGACCATCCGGAACTACTTCTTCACGAATGTATTGAGTTTGCGGAGGTCTAAAATGGGCCTCCAGTCCCCTGTTTTCTGTGGAACTAAAAAGAATCTGGAGTAAGTTCCGGATCCTATCTGGTCGCCTGGACTGGCTGGATGACTCTTTTTTTCTAGCAGGTTTTGGATTTCTGTGACTTCTTGATTCTTCAGACTGGGTGGAACATCTGGGATTCTTTTTGTGGGTAACGGGGGTTCTACAAAGGGAATGAGGTAACCTCTGGTAACTGTTTTGTACCCAAGAATCTGATGTAATTCCTAGGCAGGAGTCTGGCTACAAAGCCAAGTGACCCCCGACTGCCTCCAGAGTAGGACAGTCGGGCCTCCTCTCAGGAGAGCTGATAGGGCTTGCCAGGAAACTGCTCCCTGTCACCCTGGTTCTGCGGACCCCCTCTGCCGCCAAAGTGGCATCTTCCATTATTGCCCTCTCCTCTGCCCCTGAAGGGGGGTTCACTATGTGTGTTCTGGAAACCTCATTGGGACATCTGGAACCACATTTTTCCACCTCTTTGCCCTTTGAGGTATGGTCTAGTAGGGGTAACAGACTCCTACGGCAGATAGAGTCTTTCCTTCCTGCTCACACCTAGTGAGGGTCTCCTTGACTTTAGGCCCAAACAATGAAGAGCCATCAAACGGGGTACTGACAAAGGAAGACTTGAAGGCTTCCACAAAGTAGCACAAGCGCATCCAGGACTGTCTCCACAGAGCAATCGCTGAACCTGCTGCTCAACTCGATCCTTCGGCTGCATAGGAAATGAGCTGCATGGATGAGTTGACAGAATTAAGGGTAGGAAGCTGAGCTGTAACCTTTTCTGAAATAGCCTCATCTGTGTTACCCTTTAGGGTATCTCCAAGTTCTTGAAGGAGATTTCGTTGAAGGCGAGTAAAATGGGTCAAGTAGTTAAGCGATCTCATAGCAAATGTCGCACAACTAAAAATGCGTTTCCCGTATCTGTCCATCATCCTGGAATCCTTATTAGGAGGACGGACAGCAGAAGAAGTGTCTGACATCTCTTTCTTGGTGGCCGCCGCCACCACCATGGCATCAAAAAGGACTACTTTGGTGAGGAACGATTTCTCTCGAGGGGGTAGTGATGAATTTATTGGGCCTCCGAGGGACTGGTTCCATAGTGTCAGGGGACTCCCACGCCCTTCGAGCGGCCAGATCCATTAGTTCGTCAAAGGGCGGAATAACCCAGGAGGTGGATGGCTGAGACCCAAAGGCCTTCAGGAGCACCGACTCATCCTCAGTAGGGCGAATGGACTGCCAGTCGCCCCCTCTGCTTAAGTATTTCTAAGATGTCTGCAAAGGAGACATCCTCCGAGGGGGACCGTGGGGACTCTTCCGATTCCTCTAAGTCGGTGTCTGATGTCAAGGATTCCTAATGGGAATCCAAATGCCTCCTCTTGCAGAGTCTCTTTCTGGGAACAACATCAGTTGGGGCGGCTGGTGAAGTTTCAGAAGAGCAGGATTCACCCAAAGGGGATACCTGAGGCTCTGAGTCTCGTTGCTTAGTAGGTGCTTTAGACGAAGAGACAGAACTCAGCATCTTCAGGGAGGAAGAGGAGAGACCTGTAGTGCAGGTCTGAACAGACAACACCCTCCTCATGGCATCAAAGGCCCCGGAATCTCAGCCCGAGGAGGCCACCGGTTCCGAGGAAGACTGAGGCCTTGCAGGTGCCGAGGGCTCATAACCAGAGGATGGAGCCGAGCTCACCTGCACCAAAGCCCCAAGAGGAAGTGTCAGTTCGACTCTCCCCCGTGGAACTGACAAGAGAGTGTCAATTCCGAGACTCTTTGGACGGCACCGAAGAGGTCAGGGTGGGTGGATCCGAAGTCACTGGAACAAGACTCAGCTACACGAGTTCCACAACCATCAGATCTTCCGCCTCCGGCTCCGAAGGCCTGGGTAGGCTCGGAAGAGGAGTAGTCACAGGCAATGGGGAGGGAACAGGGCTCAAACCCAATTGGGACGAAGCCGAGAGCAGTTTAGCCAATGCCAGGTTCTCCAAGAGCCTCTGCACCACATGGTCCACATCAATATCCGACATCCTTGAAGAGCGGGTCGAAGGGGCCAAAGAAGCTACAGACCTAAGTATTGGAGATTTTAAATTCTCCGATACCAGCTCCAAAACCAAAGGTTGGCTCCGAATCATCGGTTCGGCACACGGTTCCGAAGACCTAGGAACCAGTAACCGCACCTTAACAGAGGTGCTCGGAGCCGAAGACTTAGGCTCCGAGGACACCCGAGACGACTTTGACCCTTTCGAAGACTTGGAGGTCTGGTCGGACTTGTCCAAAGCTTCTTGAAACTCAGGTGTTAAGAGACCTCGATCAATAAGTTTCCTACGTCTCTCTAACAGATCTCTACCACTGAAAGAGTGGCAGATGGAACAATCCTCCTGCAAATGGAGAGGTCTCAAACAATAAATGCAAGAAATGTGGTTATCTGTTATTGACATTTTTTGGCCACAGTCACATTTTTTAAACCCGGACTTTTGCTTTTGGTCAGCCATCAAGTCCAAGAGAAAGCACAATTATCAGATCCCTGACAATATCAAGTACAATAGTACTATCCAATCACAAGAAGAGAAACACAGAGAAAACACAATTATCAGATCCCTGATAATATTAAGTACAACAGCACGATCAAATAATAATCAAATAACAATCTTGCCAAAAAGTGGGAATCCCTGCACAGCTATAGCAAAGGATGTAATCAACTGAAGAGAGGGCAAGGCCCAAGAGCAACTCGCTCCAATAAAACACACTAACAGGGACAAAGCAAAGGTAGTATAACAAGGTAATATTGGTAGAAAAACAGATATATATATATATATATATATATATATATATATATATATATATATATATATAAGAAGTAAACTTAGCTGTAGAAATACTTCTGAATAAACCTTCACTGGCTCAAGCACACTGAAGACTTGCGATCCGTTACAGCGGCAAACTAGATCTGAGGGTTAGTCAGAGAGCATCATGGGATAGGTACTGTGCCTCGAGCTACTGAAAGATCTTGAGCTTGGAAAGCGGCCGACTCAGAGCCGATGGATCGGCTCCATACCGACGTGTAAGAACAAACGACGAGATTGAACAACTTCACATTTAAAGTTGAGTCATCTGCATATTGTACTATCTTAGTGTTAGAAATGGCTGCATGGAAATCATTAATGAAGATATTGAAGAGCAATGGGCCAAGAATGGATCCCTGGGGTACCCCGGTTGGGGTGGAAAGGAAGGCTGAGGTGCCAGTCTTCCATTTTACTGCCTGAGATCTGTCACAGCGGTAGCTGCTGAACCAGGTAATGGTGTTTTGTGAGAGGTTAAGATTAGAAATGTGGTGAAGAAAGTGGGTATGGGAGACTGTGTCGAAAGCCTTGGAGAGGTCAAGGAGGGCTGTGGATACAAGTTCTCCGGAGTCACGGGCATGGTTTATGATGTCTAGAAAAGAGAGAAGAGCTGTTATTGTGCTATGGCCAGGGCGGAACCCATGTTGTGTTGGGGTGAGGAGTTGTTTATGTGTAAGGAATGGCATGAGCTGGAGGTGGATGCATTTCTCAAGAATTTTTGAAATAGGGGAGAGAATCACTATGGGTCGGAAGTTGGAGATGTTATTATTTTTGCCTCCTTTATGGATGGGTAGGATAAAGGCTGCACGCCACAGTTTGAGGACATATGATTCTTGTATGGACCTGTTGAGTATGCTAATGGGGATGGCGATGCTGTCTGCTGCAATTCTTAAAAAGAGTGAGGGGATATTGTCAGGGGTATTGAAGCAAGGCTTAAGCTTAGAGAGAAGTTTTTTTATATATGAGGTGGGGATGGGTTTGAGGTGGAATATGGGAGGTGAGTTTGGGGTGGAAGGTTGGGCAGAGTGTTTGATTTGGGGGGAGGTGTTGTTGTTTGGGAATGTTTTAGTGAGTTCAGCTATAGAGTTAGTAAAGAAGGAGTTGAACAGAGTAGCTATTTCTGGGTTAGATTTACTAGTGTCAGGGCAGGGGTTGTTTTTGGTGCCTGGGTTGAGAAGTGAGTTGATGGATTTCCAGAACTGTTTGGGGTTAGAGGAGTGGTTAGACTGGAGTTTGATATAGTATGCTTTTTTGTCTAGTATGACACATTTTTTGGCTAAGTTGTGGAGTTGTTTATATTTAAGAAGGGTGTCAGGTAGCCTATTACGATGGTAGAGTTTTCAGGTCTTGTCCCATTGTTGCATGAGTGTTTTGGAATCTTTACTAAGCCAAGGGGCGGAATTGGTTTTTATACATTTTATTCTTGGAGGGGCTTGGGAGTTAAGAGTGTCTAAGAAGGCTGAGTTGAAGAATTCAACAGCACTGTCCAGAGGTAGAGTTTTTAGAGTGTCCCAATTTATCAGTTTGAGAGAACTGGAAAAATTTGTAGGGTTAAAGTTGTTGAGATTCCGAGTATGGATATATTGGTGTAGATGAGGAGAGGAGGGTTGCTCTATGGATGAAGGCTGGTAAGTGATCACTGACAGAGTCTGGTAAGGTGCCAGTGTGGGAGATTTTGTTTGGGTGGGAGACAAGGATCCAGTCCAGTATGGAGGAGTTATTTTTATTAGGTCTGGTTATAGCATTTGTGAGTTGAGTGAAATTACATAGATTGATTGAAATGGTGGAGTTATTGGCAGTAATTTTGTTCCAGTCAATGTTCACATCTCCTAGGATGTATGTTTCAAGCTTGATATTATATGAGACCCATAGCAATTTTTCCTCAAGTGTGTTAATGTTGTTTCCAGGGGTGGATATAGAGGGCTATAACACCAATATTTTCTGGTTATTTAGTTTGATATTTCCTATGACTAGTTCTGAACTGTGGAATAGGATTTTGTTAGGGAGTGATGGAGAGTAGGCTAGAGTAGATTAAGGCTACTCCTACACCCTTCTTTTTTAGGTGGTCTTGTCTAAGCACTTGAAACTCAGGGGATAGTATTTCAGAGTCTGAAATGTTGGGTTTTAGCCATGTCTCAGAGACAGCTGCTATGTTAGGTTGGGTATGGGATAGCCAAGCGTGGAAGTGGGCTAATTTGTTTCTTAGACTCTGGGTATTGATGGTCAAGATCTTGAGGTATTTAGGGTTCGTAGTATGGGTGGCAATGGGGGGAGATGGATTGCTGCTGGTCCTAGGTCCTGGGGTGGAGTGTATGTCTCCTGCTAGGCATAGGCAGTTAAAATGGGAATGAGAGCAGGGGTTTGGATTTGCTCCTAGAGTTTGGTGGGAGGTACAATAGTGCTTTGGGAATACGACGTTTCATTGAGGAGGATAGGAGTTTTAATTTAAAGCAGAGAAGTGGGTTTGGAAGCACTAGGGAGGAGGATATAGTGTGGAAATGAGATGTGGAAGAGTTATGACGTGTGTTAGAATTGATGGTGGGGTGAAGAGGGGATAGGAAAGAAGGGGGTAGTTTGTAAGAGGAATAGGAGGTAGCATGGTATAGAGGTATTAGGAGTAGTAGGCGAAGGGAAAGGATAAACAAATATCTATAAATAAATAAATAGCTATAAATAGATAAAATATCGGGACAGTATTGTCAAGCAAGGGAGTTTCTTACCCATTATACCATGACCCCCCATTAATATTCCAAAACGTGCACGCTGATTGGCCAGCGTGCACGTTGTAAATCGACTTATACTAATGGAAAGAGGTCCAGTCGCCCGGACTTTTTCCATTAGTATAAGTCTCTTTTAAAACACTGTCTTGCTATGTTAAAAGAGTTTAACATAGCGACACAGGTTTAAAAAAAGCAACAGAGATCTCCATTGCTTTTTTTAAAGCTGTCTCGCTATGTTAAACTCCTTTAACATAGCGACAGTGTAAAATCAACGGAGATCTTGCTTTCTCCATTGCTTTTTAAACCTGTCTCGCTATGTTAAATGGGTTTAACATAGAGAGACAGCTTTAAAATAAGCAACGGAGATCTCAGTTGCTTATTTTAAAGCTGTCTCTTTATGTTAAACCCATTTAACATAGCGAGACAGGTTTAAAAAAAAAAAGCAATGGAGAAAGCAAGATCTCCATTGCTTTTTACTGTTTCGCTATGTTACATGGTTTAACATAGCGAGACAGCTTTAAAATAAGCAACGGACATCTCCGTTGCTTATTTTAAAGCTGTCTCGCTATGTTAAACCCATGTAACATAGTGAAACAGTAAAAAGCAACGGAGATCTTGCTTTCTCCGTTGCTTTTGGCCGCAGCTCTGATGTACTGCGTAGGCATGCGCAGTACATCAGAACTGCCGCGGATACCAGCCAGCTGCGGAAGGGCAGCAAAGAGGCATTATACAATGCCATTATTTAAGAAAAGTAATTATTTCTTTTCTTAAATAATGTTAAAGTATAATAGCAATAACCCACTTCTGGGTGTGGGTAATGCGGGATTTACCCACGGTTGTCTTTGTGGGTAAATCCCGCATTACCCACACCCAGGCATGGGTTATTGCTATAATACTACTCCTGCACCCAAAGGGTTTGGATCTCCCATACTTGTGCCAGGTACTGGAACAGCCCTGGTTGATGTGCATTACTCCTGTTCCACAGTGACTGGCAAAGCTACACTACAGGAAGACACGGCAAAAGGTAAGTAGTCTGTGGCCCGAGCAGTGGCACTGACAGTATCACTAACTGTACGCTGAGGCATATTTTCACTTTGTTCTTTCTTTTTAAGTGGAACTGGATTTGATGGGGAATACAAGAATAAGGATTAATTAAGTCAGGGGAGATAAAACCAGCCAGGATAATATAATGACAATACTGGATAATGTATCTTAATAAGCACTTAAAGTTTCTAGCGATAAGTATGTCTGCACACAATTAAACTCTGCCAAACTATGCTATTACCACAAAAGAAATGAGTTGAGAATTATTTTACAACTGACAGAAGTTAAATACATAAAGTTCAAACACCATCTGCAGTGTTACCTTTGAAAGAATAGCAGAATTAACAGTAATTAATAAGGTACCATCCCAAATGAGCATGTGATAAAGTTGCAGATTCTGCTTGGCCTAAAAAGTAAACTATACAGTTATAAAATCATACCTGGGATACATACATGCCAACCTGTAACTTCCAATGCCTACAAAGGGAACAGTGGGATTAGGACACAGGGAAAGGAATTGGCTATAAATGTTCATAACTTGCGTTTGTAAAACACATATGTGTTATGCTGACCAGAGTGCTCATCCTGTGTGACCTAGTAATTCTGGTCCACTACTGCACCAACATCATAACATCCACCAGACCATTCTGGATACCTCAGACCTATACATGGAGATGAGAAAGGCCTTTGTTTTGGTCAGTGGCCTTTATGATGCCCTGCTAACTATAGTATTCTACGCTGCACTGATCACTTGTGGCTTACTTTTGATTTTATTCATTTTTTTGACCGGGTCGGGCTCATTGGACAGAAACGTCCCTATTCAACGTCCACCATGGAGCATTGTCTGGTTACATGACTTACTAGAGTTACACAACAGGCAAATGGATGTGGAAAGAAACCCTGTTCCCTTGGCTACAGGGAGCAACTCATTAACAACTCAGACTTACTCTTCTATGGTACCAGTGAATGGGATGGTCAAGTGACTAAGGACACAGTCATCCATAACAGTGACACCCTAGTGGTACTCCACCAGAGTCCTGCCATGCCCACCAACTGTATTTATGCATTGCAGCAAACCTCGTCATAGTTGATCACATTGTTCCTGGATGGAATCCCCCTTGCCCTCTAACATTAGAACATGGCCTACCAGGGAACTGCATTTTTTTTCAAGCATTGACATTTTCCTGCTTTTGGCACTGTTTGCCATTTGACAATACCAAACAAAACAACCAAATATAAAAGCCACAAGAAATAGAAAGTATTGTATGTGATACAGAACACAGATCCCACCTCCGAAACACATGCTGTGTGTTTCCAACTCAAACTCACCAATGAATGGAGCTGTGGGCAGCAGTACATACTCTATATGGTACCCTACAGGGAGAAGAGTTGTACAGACCAACTGCTTTGGGCCTCTACTGTGATGCTCAGTATCCTCAAGATAGGAGAACACAGATCACAGACTGTGTACCGTGGCAGGGTTAGCCACTCGACTGTGTAAAATATGTCTCTAGTCAACATAACCGAATCAACTAATGTCGCCAAAATGGGCATGGGTAGTTACTGGTGATAAGTGGGTTGAGGACCCGGCCTACTCTGACCTACGACAGGAACCCATGCTAACAGTGGGAGGGGTGTATGTGCCCCTATTGGTCAGTGTGTGCTTTCCATAAAGTCCAGCAGCCCTGGGTCAATAAGCTACTGGCTGGCCAGTGTCTAGCTGCCCAGCCTGGGTTACATGGGATAGCTCTGTTGAACAAAAGCTGGACGTAAAACCAATCAACCTGAAGAACATGAACTGAGAATTGCTACACAATGTAGATTCACTGACAGGACGCAGCTTGGAAGTGGATGACATGAGGATACAGAGGAGGGTGGACATCCTATGTATCTAAGAGACAAGATGGAAGGGCAGTGTAGCAAAGCCACTTGGCTTGGGATCCAGATTCTACTACTCAGGAGGGAGACAGGCTGGAAATGGTGTGGGAACTGTGGTGACAGAAAAACCTCAAAAGCAACAAGGGATATTATCAGACTTCGTGACAGACTCGTGGTAATCAGACTCCAGTGTAATGATAGGGTAGTATTCATAATCTCAGCCTATGCCCCACAGCAGAGTTGTGATAGTAAGATAAAGAGTGCTTTCAGACAGCAGTTGCAGGACCTACTAGATAAAGCTGGACAACGTGAATTGGTGTTGACAATGAATGGCTTGAATACACATATCGGGACCGACAGAACAGGCTACAAGGACTGCCTGGGTCCACATGGGGGGGGCAGGGATAAAAAAGGAGAGGCCATTCTAGACTTCTTTCTAGCAAATAGATTAACAGCAGCCAACACATGGTTCGGACAGACAGCCACAGGATCATATACAAGAGTGGCCAACATGTAACTCAGGTAGACTTCCTCCTAGTAAGGAAAAGGCACTGGGGTAGAAACAATGATTGCAAAGTCATCCCCAGTGAAACAGGTTGCCACAATCAGCTGTAAGCAGTGGTCAGAGAAGGCTCTAAGGTCAACAGAGACCAGGCTGAAGACCTGGAAGTTGACTGGAGAGAAAGTACAACAGTTCAAGGAATTACTCAGGGCTCTAGCACCCCAAGAAGAGGAGGAAATAGGTGGAGTTGAAGAAGAATGGCAGTGCCAAAAAACAGCATGTGTGAGGACTGCAGAACAGATATGTGGCCGAGCCAGGTATGGAAATAAGGTACATAAGGAATGCTGGTGGTGAAATGCAGAAGTCCAGAAAGTCATCAAAAGAAAGGAGGAGTGTGGGAAAAAGTGGAAGACAGAAAAGACAGCCTAGAAAGGAATACTGGCTGGCTAACAAAGAAGCTAAGAAAGGAGTTGCACTCTACCAACTTCTGGAAAGTGACTGGGTAGGTGGCACAAAGAAACTACATCAGGTTGCAAGGCAAAGACAGAAAGGTAAAGAAGACAGCCAAACACCCTTCATAAGGGATGCCAGCAACAACCTGCTCACCAGTCCACAAGATATCAAAAGCAGATGGAAGGAGTGCTTCCAGCAACTTCTAAATGAAGAAAACCCCACAGAAGCTCTTCTGCCCCAGACACAGCCTACAATGAGCAAAGAAGAAGAACCCATCCTAGAAGAAGTAAGAATAGCATTAAGAAAAATGAAGTCAGGGAAAGCAGCAGGCTCAGATGAGGCCAGAGCAGATATGATAAAGATGTTGGGTGAGAGAGGCCACAGCAGATATGATAAAAATGTTGGGTAAGATAGGGGAGAAATGGCTGCTGAGGGTACTTATAGCAGTGTGGAGAGAATGGTGTATTTAAGAAGACTGTAGAATAAGCATACTCGTGCCAGTGTATAACAACAAAGGGGACATCCACAACTGTGGGCAGTACAGAGGCATCAAACTCCTATTGCACTGCATGAAAGTTCTGGAGAGGATGATTGATAAATGGATACAGAGAGCAGTAGAATGTAAGATGGGAGATGAGCCATTCGGATACAGAACAGGATACAGCACAAATGACCCGATGTTTGCGGTGAGACAAATAGTTGAGAAAAAGCTAGAGATTAGGAAAGAGTTCAACTGGGCATTCCTAGACTTGGAAAAAGCATATGACAAGGTCTCAAAAAAGATGATCTAGGCAGTACTGTGGTGGTTCAAAGTCTCAGAAACACTGACAAAATTAGTGCAGACTATGTACAAGAACCCGATGACTCAAGTGCAAGCAGTGTTTGGCCTCACAGAGGGGCTCCCAGTGGGAGTGGGTGGACACCAGGGTTCAGCTCTGAGCCCACTTCTGTTCATACTGGTGATGGACTACATTAGCAAACAGGTTGGAGGGAACAGATCAACAAAGCTGCTGTATGCACATGATGTGGCATTACAGGCTGACTGAGCAAGAACTTCAGCAAAGGATAGGGGAATGGAATGCAAAACTGAAGGCACGCGGGGTGAAACTAAGCACAGATAAGACAGTGGTAATGGCAGTAAACTGGAGAAATCAGTAGAAGCCAAGAACTGAGACAGAAGGGAAGATAGTGGAATAGGTAAATAGCTTCAAGTATCTAGGAGGGGTGGTTGAGGAGAAGGGAAGTCTGAATGAAGAGGTCAAAGCTAGAAGCAGAGGGGCTGCAGCCAACTGGCATAGAGTGTCAGGTGTAGTCTATGACAGAAGAATGCAAAAGAAGCTGAAAGGTAAATTGTACAAGACAGTGGTGCAACCAGTACTACTGTATGGTATAGAAGCCTGGGCAGTAAAGGCACAGCATTTAAAGAAGCCAGAGGTGATGAAATGAAGTGCCTGAGAAGGGTGGTAGGATGCACTCTGTGGGACAGACAAAGAAATAAGGACATAAGAGCAGAAGCCAAAGTAGCTTCAATTGCAGAAAAGATAAAAGAGAACAGATTACAGTGATCTGGACATATGTGTACAAAAGCAGAAGACAATCTAGTGAAGATGATTTGGGGCAGACAGAAAGAAGGTAAGAAATGAGGACGTCCACCAAAGAAGTGGATAGATTGTGTGAAAGAAAATCTGCAACAGTCAGGCATGAATGTCAAAGAAGGCAGGACTGTGGTATTGAATTGAGAGAGATGGTGACAGTTAACATGATTCCCCAACCTGATGTAGAAAATGGGAAAGGGGGGGGGGGCTGATGATGATGACAGAACACACAGATCTACAACTGTATGCAGCCAGTGTATACCTTCTTAGTGCAGTAAAGTTTCTCATGTTCTACCAGTTCAAAAACGTAGGCACAGGCACTCTGACATCTGTAGCAACAAAAATGTACAAGAGGTAATAACACTCTGTTACAGCATTAGTCTTCTAGTATTACAAGAGTCACACTGTACACCCAAAGTACTCAACAGTACTTGACTTGCACATCATACCTGTGTATTAAACTCATTCAGGTCTGTCAACACACACATCAATCAAGTATGAAACTCCATTTTGCTGTGGAATGTGATCACTGGAATTGTAAAACAGAGGGTTCTTAAATGTGACTACACACTTTAAATACATACAGCAGCATTTTATTTTCCTTGTTCAAGTTAAAACTTTTCATCACATTTAAGCAACTTTAATCACTGTAATAAATGTCACAGATTTGGTGATGTGCTTAATGTAACACTGTTTCTTGCAAAGTGGAATGTACCTTTGATAATGATTTGAAATTCTAGCCAAAGGTTTGACATGTAGTCTCTGCATGAATGAGCAGATAGTAAACAACATGGATATGGACAATTTTTGCATGCATATTTATATCGAGGTGCTACAGGCATGATTAGGCTTATTTGAACTACATGTTTCAAAATCACCTAATTTGTTCTCTTTGCAACTAACTGTTCCAGAGCAGCACTCAGGTCTGCTAATCCATGAACTGCACAAATGAACTGTAAGTACATGGAAATAGTGATGTACGCAAATGCACAGTTATGAGCCATGCACCTAACAGCATGATTTACAGGGGATTCACAAAAGGATCCAAGTAAAGCACCGCTTTATATGAACCAGCCTCCAGTGCAGACATCATACTCAACAAAAGAGAACGATACTAGATACATGGAAGCTACAGGCTGTATTCTTGCTACAAAGAGGACACCAGTCTACTGCTGCACTAAGAGAGAGACTGAGATCTGATAAAGTCAATGTAATTACGAAATGCGCACATCCTAATAAATGTTTCATTAAGGAAACCAGCATAAGTTTGGTCATTGAGAATATGCTTATAGAAATTATAGTATACCATTTTGAAAAAAAAAAGAAATTATAGTATACCTTTTTACAAAAAAAAAATTATTTTGTCTGGTCAGTGATCTGCATTCTTCTTCCGTAGTAATGTTTTCCATATGACTTATCCCTCTGGATTCCTACTGCACTAAGGAAATATTTATTTTTATTTTATTTAGCATTTGTTAACCAAGGCAGAGCCCTGATCCAGTGGAAAGTACAGCTGTGTACACCTACCATAAATGTAGATGTTCGAGTGTCTTCACTGTTGCAGTCATGACTGTAGGGCTCTCCCCTGCCAGCAGGCAGCCCTCAGTTGGCCAGAATCCCAAAGTCTGGGTCCAGCGTCGGCTGTTCAACCATGCTCCCTGACATCACAGTGCCAGGAGTATAAAGCTGACAGCCGATGCCATCTTCTCCAGTTTTTCTTGCCCCAGATGTCAGGAGTCCCAAAATGAGAAAGGTCACATAACCTTTACAAATACACCTCAGAAGAATGGTGAAAAAAGGAAATACACAAAAGTAAAAATAAGAGGGGACAGGAGGGAGGAAAACCCAGACTGCAACAGTGAAGACACTCGAACATCTACATTTATGGTAGGTGTACACAACTGTACTATGTTCATCGTGTTTCACTGTTGCAGTCATGACTGTAGGGTAGAATCCCAAAGCTGAAAGAAAGGGAGGTGGTCATAAAGAGGAAAGGGCGGCTAAAAGTCCCTGCAAGACTGCAGAGGCAAAGCCTGCCCTAGACTTAGAGTAGAGAGGTAGATTGTAGTGCTTAGAAAAAGTATGCACTGAACTCCAAGTTGCAGCTTCCAAAATGTCCTTTGTAGGAACTCCCCTGAGGAAGGCCGCAGAAGTGGCAGCAGCTCTGGTGGAATGAGTCCGTATACTCCCTGGGATTTGCTTTCCATGGTGAGAATAACAAAATCTGACTCCATGAGCAATCCATTTAGAAATGGTCTGTTTTGAAATGGCTTTACCTTGGGAACTTGAAGCATAAGAAACAAACAATTGTTCTGATTCTCTGATGTCCTTGGTTCTGTTCAGGTAAAAACGTAGTTGTCTGCGTACATCCAAGGAATGTAAGATCATTTCCCCTTTATTTTGAGGAGTGGGGAAAGAGGTTGGCAAGTGGATAGTTTGATTTAAAGCCACTTTGGAAACCACCTTAGGCATGAAGGTAGGATTAGTCCTCAAAGATACCCTGTCTTGATGAAAAATAATATAAGGTTCCACAGCCATAAGAGCTTGTAACTCTGAAACTCTCCTGGCAGAGGTTAAGGCTAACAGGATAGCTGTCTTCCAGGATAAAAACTTGATGTCAGAAGAGCCAGCAGGCTCAAAAGGAGGCAAGGTTAGTTTTTCCAAAACATAGTTGAGATCCCAAGCAGGAATGGGAGGAGATCTAGGAGGTCTTAAGTTCTTAGCTCCTCTGAGAAACTGTCTCATGAGCTGGTGGGAAAGGATGGGAGGGTCTGTATTATAATGAGCAGAAATAGCAGAGGCATGTATCTTAATGGAAGAGAAAGAGAGACCCTTATGTAAGAGATCTGTCAAGTAAAGTAAAATTAAAGTAATGTTAGGAAGAAGAGGATCAGAATCCTGAGCCTGCATCCAGGAACAAAATCTTTTCCATTTTCCTGCATAAGATTTTCTAGTGCTAGGACGTCTGGCTTCTAAAATGACATCCATAACCTGCTTGGGCAGTAAAGGAGAAATCAAATGCCCTGGATTAACCAGGCCGCCAGGCTGAGAGTTCTGACATGAGAGTGTAGAACCTGACCCTGATGCTGGGACAGAAGGTTCGGAGACGGAGGTAAAACCCAAGGGGACTCCAGGCAAAGGTTTTTTAGAGTTGGATACCAAAACTGCCGAGGCCAATTTGGAGCCAGCAAGATTACCATCTTGGGCTTGTCCTGTTTTATCTTCAATAAAACCCGTGGAAGAAGAGGAAGAGGAGGAAAGGCATATCCCGAGAGGTTCCTCCAACTGAATGACAGGGCATCCACTTTCCAAGCTTCTCTGTGGAACGTCCTGGTGCAAAAATTCTGTAGTTGATGATTGAGATGGGATGCAAAGAGGTCTATGTGAGGACATCCCAGGACTGCTGTTATCATCCGGAATATGTTGGTGTCCAGCATCCACTTGTGTGGATCCGAAAGGTTTCTGCTCAGACTGACTGCCAGGAAGTTTTGTTTCCCTGGTAGAAACGGAGCTGAAGATCCAGATTGCAAGCTAGAGCTGTGTTCCATAGATCCATGGCTAGTCTGCAAAGGGGGTAGGAATGAGATCCCCCTTGCTTGTTTATGTACCACATAACTGTGGTGTTGTCTGTCCGTATTAGTAGTTGTCCTGGTTGTAAAAGATTCCTGAAGGCCAATAGAGCTTTCTGAATGGCTAACATTTCCTTTAAGTTGATATGCAGGTGCTTCTGATCCTTTGTCCAAAGGCCCTGCAGACAATTGCCCTGAAAATGGGCTCCCCAAGCATAATCCGAGGCGTCCGTGGTTAGAATCTGAATGGCAGGAGGCAGACAAAAGGGTTTCCCTTTGTTTAGAGCACATGCCCTGGACCACCAAAGAAATTCCTTTTGAAGGCAAGGAAGGACGGAGATCAGTATGTCTAAACTGTGGCAATGTTGAGACCATACACTTTTTAGGTACCACTGTATTTTCCTCATGTGTAGTCTTGCATATGGTACGAGAAGGATGCAGGAGGCCATGTAACCCAAAGCCTGCAGGAATTTCCTTGCAGATAGTTGAGTTAGAGTTGCCAAGGTTTTGAAAGTTGAAGCCAGCTGTAATTGTTTTTCGGATGTCAGAAATGCCATCTGGGTTGTGGTGTTTAGAAGTGCACTCAGAAATGTTATCTGTTGTGATGGTGTCAAATTTGACTTTTTTATGTTTACAGAGAATCCCAGGAACTTGAGGAGGTTCTGTACAAATTCTAGATGCTGGAGTAAGACATTCTTGCTGTCTGCCTGAATTAGACAATCGTCCAGATAAGGGTAAATTTGAATTCCCTTGAGTCTGCTGTAAGCTACTACTGGAGCCAGGCATTTGGTGAAGACCCTGGGCGCAGTAGACAATCCAAAGGGCAGCGCAGAGAATTGAAAGTGCCTCGATCCGGCCTTGAACCTGAGGTATTTTCTGCGATCCTGCCTGATGGGAATGTGTAAGTATGCCTCCTTTAAATCCAGAGTTACCATCCAGGCATCTTTGGACAGCATTGGAAGTAGCTGCTGTAGAGTAAGCATCTTGAATTTTGGAATCTCTAGAAAGGAGTTCAAGACCGACAGATCCAGAATGGGTCTCCATGAGTTTTGCTTCCTTGGGACTAGAAAGAGCCTTGAGTACAAACCTTTTCCCATCTCTGAAAGAGGAACCAGTTCTATGGCATTCATAGCCAAAAGAGTCCATTGATGCTTTGGAAGGTCTGGCCATCTGCTTGGCCTTGGCAAGGTATGAAAGTGGAATTTGTAACCTCTTAAAACCACATCCAAAACCCATTTGTCTTGGGTTATTTGAGTCCAATTTTGATAAAAAAGAGAGAGTTTTCCTCTGAGAGGGGCATCCAGGCAAGAAGTTCCTGTAGCCCAACAGAGGGAGTCATTGAGTTTGTTTCCTTTGAGATTGTGACCTGTCCTCTCCTCCCCTAGGGGTGGAAGCAGTCCACTGTCTTAGTCTATAAGCAGCTTGTGTTTGAGGCCTCCCTCTGGAGCGTCTATATCTACCCCTCTAAGGCCTGTCTGAAGTGGGAAAGGACCAATTTTTTGAAGGCCAATTCCTGCTAAATCTAGGTGGCTGTACTTGTAAGAAATCTTTAACTGTTTGCATGGATTTCGCCTTATCCTCCATCTTTTTAATCACCTCCTCAGCTTTTGATCCAAACAAAACATTATGCTGAACAGGAGCATCCAATAATTTAGCCTTTACTTGTTCAGGTAAATTTTGTTCCTTTAGCCATGCATGCCTTCTAATGACTGTGCTAGAGGCCGCAGCCCTACAAGAAGCCTCCAAGGCATCAAATCCACAGTGTAAACCATGCTTCCCAACCTAAACCATGCTTCCCAACCTGTTCAGTGGCATGCAATAAGTCATGTAATTCCTTATCATCTGCACAGGCAGAAATGGAAGTAAGCTTTTGTTTTAAGACAGACAAGAGAAATTGCTGGTATTTAAGAATATGAAACTGACAGTTTAAAGCCATAATGGACAAAGAAGCAGAAGTGTACACCTTTTTGCCCCATCTTTCTAAGGATCGAGAATCCTTTTCAGTAGGAATAGGACCCTGAGAAATGGTTTCAGGGTCAGCAGCAGGGTTCTTGTAGAAAAACTGATGGGAATCAGGAACCCTGTAATATCTATCAGGCTTAACAGGAGCAGGAGGAAAAGAGTCAAGGGTTAAGTTAGCCTCCGAAAAGGCATCATCCACAATATCCAAAACAGGAGGAATAGCCAGGGGTCTATGTTGGGGAATAAGAAGAAAATCCCTCAGTCTTTTCTTGGATTCTGAATACTCCTGTCCTTTCCAGTGGAAATGTTCCCTCATTTCATGCAAAGTTTCCCCAAAAGAGAAATCCTCAGGGGGAGAAGCTGAAGGAATGGATGCTTCAGCATCAGAATCCTCATAAGGAGGGAAATAATATTCCTGATCAGAAGAAGAAACTGAGGAAACAAAAGCCTGATCAGAGGAATCATAATAAACATCCTGCCTTGGCCTTTTGTCTGGAGGGGGATGTGAACCCCTAATCATAGTAAGTAAATCCTCCGCCATCTTGAGTAACTGTTTCTGTGACTTGGGAGCCGGTTCAGAAGAGGCCTGTGTTGAAGTCTTTGATTTAGAAGGAGTCTTTGCCTTTGTCTTTGGCTTTGCCTTTACTAGTAGCTTTGCCTTTACTAGTAGCTGAGTAGGCCTGAAAACCCCTTTGGAAGCCGGTACCTGCACAGCGGCTCCGGACCCATCCGAAGGAGCATTGTCTGAAGGTCCTGCAACAGAAATATTTAAAGGCCTGGTTGGCTCCTCATGAGAGTCCGTTTTGTCCGTCGGTTCTGAAATGGCCGACGACAGGGGCTGCAAAAGCGCCTCACTGACGATGGCCAAACCTGAAGCTGGCTCCGCTTGTGCACTATCATCAGATTTGGACCTCGGAGGCCTGTCTTTATCCTTGCGATGTTTGTGAACTCCGGTAGCCGGGACCGTATCCGACGACATTTTGTAGTTAAAGCACCTACCAAAGTAATGAAAAGCAAAATCGTACCTTCGCTTAATTGTACGTTGATTGAATCTAGCACAAAACCGACAACTAGCTACGTCGTGGTCAGGGCCTAAGCAAGGAATACAGTAAGAATGAAAATCCTTATGAGGTATTTGCTTCCCACATGAAATACAATTATTAACTTTTTCTGACATTGGAGTGGAGCAAGAAAAAAGTTTCCTCAACGGGGTACTTAGCTTTGAGTGGAGAAGAAAGTCTTCGGACCGAAGTATATAGAAAAATTCATCAGGAGTCAACCGACCGGCACTTGCGAACTGCTATCACCGCACGGCAAGAAAGACTGGAGAAGATGGCGTCGGCTGTCAGCTTTATACTCCTGGCGCTCTGACGTCAGGGAGCATGGTTGAACAGCCGACGCCGGACCCAGACTTTGGGATTCTGGCCGACCGAGGGCTGCCTGCCAGCAGGGGAGAACCCTACAGTCATGACTGCAACAGTGAAACACGATGAACATCATTTTCTGGCTCAGTTCCGGATGCAGCAGAGAACAAAGTTAGTGTTATTTAGTATTTATATAAAGATTTTAACAAAAGGCTGAGGAATTAAAATAAATGACTTCCTATAATGAACTGACAGCAGAAATGGCAGACAAAACCAGGCATCCCAAGATGTAACGAACAATGATGTCATCCTTATGATGATCACTGGGACAGACAGCCTATCGAAATAACGGAAGGTGAGAAGGTAGACAAAGCAGATAGGCCACTGATGTACATTGTCACCTTCTGTAATGCTACATACTTTACAAGGCTGGCTTTTACTTAGGTCACTTCCACCTGACTCTATGATTCCAGGCTGACCATTCATTATCATAACTGCTAGTTGGTTTATTTATGTGTGCTAGGACGGTTACGGGGTGCATGTAATGACCTGTGCCCAACATGACTGAAATTTATTTGGTAGAAGTATGATATATGCCCACCTGATACGGCACATGAGCTAGTTTCGTATTATATGCACACAAAGGCTGACTATATAATTAGAAGTTATGTACCTACCATAACGTTCCATGTTAGTTGTCTTCTCTCGCCTTCTTTTTTGCTGGATGGGTTCGGAGCCGATCCTCGGCTCCGACTCGGCACTTGCTAAGCTCAAAAGTCACTTCCACCAGCTCGAGGCAGCCCTATATCCCATGATGCAAGGCGGAGATTACCCAGATCTCATTTGGTAGCTAGAGGAAAAAAAAAAAAAATACCTACTATCTTCCCCCAAGGGAAGAAGAACAACTAACCTGAGAAAAAAACTGTAAGGGGAACCCAGGTAACCAAGTGCAGAGCTAACTGGTGTCCAAGGGAGAAATCTCCCAGAGAAGAGGATAATTCAAGGTCTGTCCAGGTAAGGGGGACAGGAGGGAGGGACACAAGAAAGAAGGCAAGAGAAGACAACTAACATGGAACGTTATGGTAGGTACATAACTTCTAAATGTTAAGTTGTCAATCTCGCCTTCATTCTTGCTGGATGGGACCGCGTCCCTAGCACCTCTATCCTGGGTGGCTCAATGGAACAGACTCTTCAGAACTGTGGAACCAAAACTCGCCCTGTCCCTGGAGGCCAAATCCAATTTGTAATGTGAGACGAAGGTATGAGGAGTGGCCCAAGTGGCTGCTGCACAAATAGTGTCTAAGGGTAGTCTAGCCTGAAAAGCTGTAGATGTGGCTAGGCCTCTGGTAGAATGTGCTTTTGGTTTTGAGATCAGCTGTTTGCACCTAAGCTGATAAATATAAGAAATAGTGGAAGACAGCCATCTGGATAAGGTCACCTTAGAAACAGGGAGACCTTTCTTATTTTCAGCATAAGAAAGAAAAAGCTGATCAGACTTTCTAGATTGCTTTGTTCTGTCCAAGTAATATCTGAGTTGGCGATGAACATCTAGGCAATGCAATTTTGTTCGCCCTGTCAGAATAATTGGGAAAAAATACTGGAAGATCAATAGATTGGTTTAAATTTGTCTTAGAAGCAACCTTGGGCAAAAAGGACGGATTAGTTCTCAAGGATACTCTATCCTTGTGGAAGACCAAGTAAGGGGGACGAACACAGAGAGCATGAAGTTCAGACACCCTTCTAGCCGAAGTAATAGTGACTAGAAAGAGTGTCTTCCAAGAGAGAAATTTTAACGAACATGTAGCAGCCGGTTCAAAAGGGGGAAGTATTAAGGATGCTAGCACTAAATTTAGATCCCACTGCGGTGGAGGATCTCTAACAGGGGGTTTAAGTAGGAAGATCCCTCTGAGAAAGGCTTTGCAAAGTTTGTGAGACATAATGTTCTGATCCGCAAAACCAACATGAAAATTCGAGATTGCTGCCAGCTGGACTTTAACTGTGGAAGAAGAAGAACCAGAGTGAAAAATTTCAGCTAGGAAGTCCAAAACTGACTGAATAGGGGCAGTAAAGGGATCTATGTTCTTAGACCTTGCCCAAAAGGAAAAACATTGCCATTTGCTAGAGTAAATCCTTCTGGTAGAGGACTTTAGAGAAGCTACTATGATATCCCTAACGGGATTAGATATCATAGGAAGCCTGGCTAAGGAAGGAAGTGGAGCAACCAAGCAGTGAGGTTGAGGGAACAAATGGACCGGTGCAGTTGACCCGACTGGTGGGTCAGAAGATCTGGAACTGGGTCCAGATGCCAAGGCTGCACTACGAGATGTCGATGAAGGAATGGGAACCAAATTTGTCGAGGCCAGTAAGGAGCAATGAGGATCAGCTTGGCTCTCAAGTCGGTAGCTTTCTGAAGCACTTGAGGAATCAACGGAAAGGGGGGAAAAGCATAAAGAAGTCCCCGGGGCCAATCCTGGGTTAGAGCGTCTCTGGGGGGATGGCCTGGAAGTGGAAAGAGAGAGAAGAGGTCTGGGCATTTGCTGTTTTGGCGTGTAGCAAAAAGGTCACAGCAAGGAGTGCCCCACTTCTGAAAAATCTCTTCCACTACAGATTGTTTGAGAGACCACTCGTGAGGCATGAGTATAGCTCTGCTCAACCTGTCCGCTATGATGTTGGTTTTCCCGGGGATATGCATTGCTATCAGAAACCGCTGAGAGGAGATCACCCATTGCCAAAGTCTGAGAGCTTCTCAACACAGAGGATAGGACTTGGTCCCGCCCTGTTTGTTGATATACCATACTACGGACATGTTGTCCGTGTGAACTGCGATAGTTCCTAAAGGAAGAAAGTCGTTGAGGGCTTGCAACGTTAAAAGCACTGCTCTCATCTCTAGGACATTTATATGCAGGAGGTATTCGAACAAATGCCACGTGCCATGGACCATCCTGCCCTGATAATGCCCCCCCCCCACCCGATCAGGGAGGCATCCAAAGTGACCGTGGCTACCGGGGCCGGGGGGGACAAATGGTCTGCCCTGATGGACTAGAGGGGAAGAAATCCACCAGGATAGGTGACTCTTGCAGATCTGTGTGACAAGGATCTTGTGACGCATGGGCAACTGCTGGAAGGACCATTGGGTAAACAACATCCACTGTAGGAGACGCATGTAAAAGCGGGCCAGAGGGAAAAGTGTGATGGCAGCTGCCATTAGGCCTAACACTTTCAGGACCAACCTGGCTTGTACCTTTTTGCTGAATAGGATGATCCAAACATGATTTTGGATATCCAGGATTCTTTGATTTGTTAGATTTGCTGACATCCGAATAGTGTCTAGATCTGCGCCTATAAAGGTAATAGATTGGCAAGGTGATAAGGAAGACTTTTCGAAGTTGACAGAAATCCCTAACTGGCTGCAGAGACGTAGAGTGTAATCCCTGGCCTGGAGAAGTTGATGCCTGGTGGTGGCTGTGAGGAGCCAGTCGTCTAGGTACGGAAACACCTGGAATCCCTGATGTCTCAGGTGAGCCGTGACCACTGCCATGCATTTGGTGAACACTCTGGGGCTGTGGTGAGACCAAAGGTCAGGGCTCTGAATTGAAAATGACTGGTCCCCAGCCGGCGGAGAAACCTTCTGGAGCGTCTGTGGATTTTTATGTGATAGTACACATCCTGAAGGTCTATAGAGCACATCCAGTTGTCTTTGTCCAGAAAGGGCAAAATCGATTGAAGTGTGACCATCCGAAAACTCATCTTTTTGACAGACTTGTTTAGTCTGCTGAGGTCTAATATTGGTCTCCAGTCTCCCGTCTTTTTGGGGACCAAAAAGAACCTTGAGTAGATTCCGGATTCTAAATGGTCTGTTGGAACTGGCTGGATGGCCCTTTTCTCCAGAAGTTTTGAAACCTCTAGCTTTGCAATTTCCCTTAGACCGGGTGGAACGTCTGGAAGGGATCCTTTTTGAGGGAAGGGGCTTTTCTCGAAAGGTATTTTGTAACCCTCGGATATGATCGACTGTACCCATTTGTCTTGAGAAAGGGAAAGCCATGCTTCTGGGTACATCTCCCCCCGACTGCCTCCAAGGGTGGGCAGTCGGGCAACACCTCAGGGATGCTGGAAGGGCTTGTCAGAGAGAGGCTCTCTGCTGCCCTGGTTCTCTGGACCCCTCTGCCCCTAGGGCGGCGTCTGTTGTTATTACCCCCTCTGCCTCTGGGGGTAAACTGACCACGTGCGTCAGGCGTGACTCCTTGAGATTTTCGGAACCACATTTTCCCTCCCTTCTGACCTTTGGGGTAAGGCCTTGAAGGGGTGGAGAAATGGACTCCTACGGCAGAAAGAGTCTTGCCGTCTTGCTCACACCTGGTCAAAGTGTCCTTCACCTGAGGTTCAAACAAAGTTGTCCCATCGAAGGGAGAGTTTGTGAAGGACGCCTTAAAGGGGTCTGCAAAATTGCAAAGTCGCATCCAGGACTGACGTCTGAGAGCCACTCCTGTGCCTGCAGCTCTACTCGCTCCATCTGCTGCATAAGAAATGAGCCGCATGGAGGAGTTAGTTATGGAATTTAGGATTCCCAGCTGAGAGGCAATCTTCTCTTGAGCCCCAGCAGCTGACAGATCCTGTACCACCTCACCCAATTCCTTGAGGATATCTCTTTGAAGTCGGGTGAAGTGACATAGATAATTCAGCGAACGCATAGCAAAGGTCGCTGAGGAAAACATCCACTTACCATACCTGTCCATGGTCCTAGACTCCTTGTTAGGAGGATGGACCGGTACGGAAGGATATGCAAGTTCCTTTTTGGTGGCGGCTGCCACCACCATGGCATCAACCGGGACACCTTTGGTGAGAAACTGCTTTTCAGTGGAGGCCGTGATAAATTTAGAAGGCCTCCTGGGGACTGGTTCCACGGAATCAGGAGATGCCCACACCTTTCGAGCTATCACGTCCATGAGGGGGTCGAAAGGCGGAGAAACCCAGGAGGTGGAGGGTCGAGATCCAAAAGCCTCCAGGTATACCGACTCATCCTCGGAGGGGTTAATGGAGGGCCAGTTCCCCCTCTGTTTCAGGAGTTCAAGAATGTCTGAAAAGGAGACATCCTCAGAGGGGGATCTTGGGGACCCCTCCGACTCATCTAAGCCGGTATCTGATGTCGTAGACTCAGGGGAGTCTAAATGCTTCCTCTTGCAGGTCCACTTATGCAGGGGTTCCCCTGAAGGATCAGGAGAAACCTCGGAAGAGGAGGGTATTCCCAATGGGGAAACCGGGGGCGATGGATCTCTGGGTCCGGGAGCAAGAGAGTGGGAAGAGATATCTACAGGCACTGAAGAGGGAGGAGCTAAAGGGACCGACTGTTGACTGAGCTCGGGGGCTAGTACACTCCTCATCACCTCGAAGGCTCCCCTCCCGGGGAGGACCGAGAGCTCCCGCTCCGAGGAAACAGGAATCCCCGGCCCCACCGAAAGGTAAGGCTCTGAAGCAGATGTCGGTGCCGAGCTTACCAAAGCCGAAGCTACGAGGGGGAGAACGGGGTCGGACAAGGGTCCGATGCCACTCACCCCCTCGGAGCCGACAAAGGAAGCCCGACGACCGGATCCCTCCAAGGACGGTCTCAAGGAGGAGATAGGAGTCGAAGATGACGGAGCCGAAGGGAGTGGTATCGGCTCCGAAGCACCAACAGTCACAGTTCCAATAAGCTCCGGCTCCGAGCTCTGAAGGAGAGTCGAAGGAGGAATTTCTGGAGGGTGTGGAATAGCGGTCGTCTGCTGAGATGGGCTATGAAGCATCTGGACCAGTGCCTGTGATTTCAGCAGTCTACTCACCACTCTCTCCAAGTCATGGTCTGAGAGTCTGGAAGACCTTGAGGATCGGCTCTGATGGCTCCGCTCTGAAAGTAAAGGAGAGGCTGGAGCTGAATGAATAGATTCCAGCGATGGAGATCTGGATCTCTTTCTCGATGGAGCCATCGGAGCCGAAGAACCTTCGGTTCCAGTTGGAGCCGACAACTTGTCGGCTCCGAGCTGAGTCAGAGATGTGTCGGCTCCAGCCGGAGCCGACACAGGAATGGAAGCAAGAGTAATATATATATAAAAATAAGGTAATGGGGTGGACTAAAGTCTTAGAAAAGGTAGAGAAATTTTCACTTACCAGGAGCTGGTAAAAAGTTACCTCATGAGCGAAGCGGCAAACGAGATCTGGGTAATCTCCACCTTGCATCATGGGATATAGGGCTGCCTCGAGCTGGTGGAAGTGACTTTTGAGCTTAGCAAGTGCCGAGTCGGAGCCGAGGATCGGCTCCGAACCCATCCAGCAAGAATGAAGGCGAGATTGACAACTTAACATCTGATGTTAACTGTGTTGGTGGAGGGCATCATGTACAGGTTTTTGTCATTGTCAGTGCCCTAGCTGTTAACATCCATTGACATTTCACTGTTGTGTATAGATGGTGGCTGTGTGTGGAGGCACCTATTTGAATGTTTATTACTCATATAATGTGTATAGTCACCTCAACAGACTTACCACTTGTATACATGCATGTGTCATGTTGTAAGGTTGTATCATATGAACACAAACTTAAGATTCACTTTAACTCAACTTGTAAAGGAGCAACTGCAACATAGGGTGGCACACAAATCAATGGGAAAAGTTGGCTGAACAATGTGGCAAGTGACCCTCTTGTCAATCATTTTTGTATCTGCCATTAATGTTAGCCAGTGCATAAAAGTTTCATTGGCCTATGCTTACTGTGTATCTTCTGGCAAGGGGCAGCATCAATGACAGTCAGAAGATGACATGACACAAACGGGTGGAGGGCACTCAATCCAATATAGTCCCACGCCACAGTCACTGCTGTCTGTGGCCACTCAATATCCAGGATTAAAGATCACACAGTCCTGACTGGAAGTTAGCTTAAAACTTGTTTTCTTTG
Source organism: Protopterus annectens (assembly GCF_019279795.1). Taxonomy (NCBI): domain Eukaryota; kingdom Metazoa; phylum Chordata; order Ceratodontiformes; family Protopteridae; genus Protopterus; species Protopterus annectens. The sequence goes on along the minus strand of NC_056735.1, from coordinate 1,307,025,960 downwards.
CTCATATTTAAGCCTAGTGTTTGAATGGTGCTGCTGTTCGTACAGTGGTGGTTAGCAGTGCCCTGTATAGATGCAAAAGCCTAGAAGCTCAGTTTTTCCCTAGACAGGCATCAGTGAATCCCTTCCAAGCTTTTCTGCTGCTCTAGAAGCAACTCAGTTGTGCAATGGGCAGCATTGCCTTATTAATCAACCTTAGCCTACACAAAGTATAGGTTCCTCTTGTAGCCTTGGAGCTACCAGCACATTTCCTGTCAAATTAACCCATTCCCTTCCCTAATAAAACATACAGTAAGAGCCTGCTATCATGGATGAGCAGTTTCTCATCATCTCTCTGGCCAGCTAATAGATATGGGCATCCTGAGACAATGTTACAATTGTCACATGTATACTGACAACCACTTACTCCTGAAACAAACAAATACTTTATATGAGGACTGTAGCTACACTATGAAATTGGAGGCAAGACTCTCACATAAGGACAAATCGAATGCCAGACAGGTTGTCACCATATACACACTTCCCTCTTTAAATAATGACATGATAATACAAAAATCCACATATGTGGAGGTACTCACTAGTAACTTACCACAAGATCAGAGGCCTCCCAAACGGAAACCACTTACACACGTAACAATGCAAAAAATAATCACAGCACATAACAACACACACACCAGTGTCTCAATTAATAAGACCATAAGGCGTAACACCAAAAAACCTAATGTATTGGTCATAGGTAACTCTATTGTGAGACATAAGGATGTTCCCCTCACCAGGATGGATAAGAACTGGGATACGGTTAGCTGTCTGTCAGGTGCTAGGATCCATCAGGTCACTCAAGCACTCAAGTCACTCAACCACAAGTACTGGTATGACTCCACCATAGTCCATGTAATGCTGAATGACTTGAGACATACCTCACTGGACTACACAGAGAGAGACATGACTGAGTTCTCACAGACCGTGCTGACATCACATGATCCAAATGTAGTGAAAGTTTTGAAACATGAGGAGAATAAATCTAAGATGACATCTCTGCTTAATTTAGCAGAAGCATATCGACGTCAAGCAGGAATGGAAATCAAACCAGAAGTAGATAAAAACCAGGCAGCAACTGAATGTGCTAAAAAACAAAAGAAAGAATATAAGGTGAAGGACCAGATGAGAAGGCAAGAAATGTGGAAAAAACATATAGTTGCAAGTATAGAAAACTTCAGGAAGAGCCTCATGTTGATCAAGAACAAATGCAGGAATGGTTAAGGAGAGGTAAATTCTCATCAAGAAATGAAAGATTAATATTGGCAGCCCAAGATAGTGGGCTATGTACACACTGGTTTACAAAGTCCATTGAACATGTGGGAGAAACAGACATATGTAGGTTTTGTAAAACCAAACTGGAAGCAGTCACACACCTTGTTGCTGGTTGCGACGCACTAATGGCAGAAGGACTGTATACTGAAAGGAATGGCGAGACTGCTACACTGGAGAGTGTGCAAACATTATGGTATCAAGGTGGCTGAAACACAGTGGAAACATGAGCCACAAAGAATCATAGAAAATTATGAAGTTTATATCACATGGGATCACCCAATACCAACAGTTCAAAAGATAAATGCTAGAAAACCTGATATAGTGGTCAAAGAAAAGAAGACAAAAGTAGCATTGATCATTGAAATCACCACACCTAGTGACTACAGTGTCTTGCATACAGAGAGAGACATAGTCATAAAATACCTTGATCTGCAGGCAGAAAGAGAGCCATGTGGAAGAAAGATACCCAGACAGTTCCAATAGTAGTAGGAGCAACTGGTCTTATAAAAAAGAATAGTTAATTGTATTTAGATACGTTACCAATTCTTGTAACACCCTACGAACTGCAGAAGGAGTCACTACTGGGCACACTGCGGGTGCTGCGAAAAGCACTTTTGGCTAACATCAAAGAGTGAAACAATACTAATTTCAGGAACTTTAATCGTACTTTGACTTAGGAATGGGACCCATTCCCATCATGGTATTAGAAACCCAAAAGACTTGGAGAAATTAAAAACTGTGTGTCAAGGCAGGTGTGAGCCTAGCCTGAAGCAGCATTCTACCTTCTCCAAGGATGATGCAAAAATACAAACAAAATTGGATGATGCAAAAATACAAACAAAATTGACTGATTAACAATTGGTTTAGCTTCTGGTGTCAGTTCAAGGGGATTCAATATCTGCCAACCTGGAAAGACATGATCAACAGGCCATGCTGCTTGGACAGAGATGGTCTGCACCTGTCTCCGCTAGGCTTTCAGATACTGGCATTAGCCACCCTTACTGTGCCTTTTTTAAGCAGTGTCAAAAGAACCAGCCTCCCAACATAACAAAATCCTCTCTAGATAAACTCAAGGTACTGCTGCTTAATGCTAAGATCTGCCACATCACACACACACACACACACACACACACACACACACACACACACACACACACACACACACACACACACACACACTCACTCACTCACTCACTCACTCACTCAAGTCTCTCAACAACAGGCACTGTTATGACCCCATCATAGTCCATGTTGGTGTGAATGACTTGAGATGTACCTCACCGGACTGTATGAAGAGAGACATGACTGTGCTCTCCGACTGTGTGTCTCAGGCAGGTATGTCCCTAGTATTAAGCAGAATTTTACCTTCACCTAGGATGATACCTCAATACAAACAAAAAATGATTGACTTCAACAATTAGCTTAGCTTCTGGTGTCATTCAAATGGGATCTTGCATCTTGTCAGCCTGGGATGACATCGTCAGCAGACCTCGATGCTTTGCCAGAGATGGTCTTCATCTGTCACCCCTGGGATTTTGGCTACTGGCTAAGGCTCTTGCCATCCCCATAGTGCCTTTTTTAGGCAATGTCCCAAGAACAAAATTCCTGACATAAAAATACCCTTTAAAAACAACCTCAAGGTTATGGTGCTAAATGGTAGTAGTCTAAACCAGAAACTGCACTCACTGGAAGCAGTCCTCACCCTGGAAGATGCAACATTTGTGCAGTCACTGAGACCTGGTTTAAGGCTGTGGAGACCAGCCCAGTTATACCAGATTACATTTCCTTCCACACATTCAGATCACAAACTGAAGCTGTGAGAGCTAAACAAAGTGGTCTACCAATATTCATTAAAGATAAATACACCTCCAGATTGGTTAAACAGCATGATTCCCTTGAATTACTTCAGGTGCAATTCACTGTAGGTAAGATCCCTCTTCGGGTCATTGTCAGCTATAGGACCCCCTCCATGAATTAGGACATCCACTCAGCCTACTTGGATCTGCTTGAGTCAATCAAGATACAACCAAATACCCTTGCTTTGGGTGACTTTAATTTCCCATCCATTGACTGAGTAAATTATATGTGTTCTAACTCACTTGCCCAAAAGTTCTTGGATTTCGTTAACTCTAATGTCCAGGACCAGCTGGCTGACACACCCACAAGAGGCTCAATCATCTTGGATCTGCTGCTTACAAACATGAGGGACCACTGCACCACCCCCAGTGTGTGGCCATCCCTGGTGAGATCTGACCACAAATTAGGCTCATTAGAAGTAACTATAACACAAGCCCCCCCTTTAGCAACAACTAGACTAAAAAACTTCTCCAAGGCCAATTACAACCTCTTACATGACAGAAAAAATAGCTTCATAGCCCCTCTCCCAGCAATAGAACAGACACCTATGCTGAGTTATATACCAATGCTTTATACAAGCACCTGTACAGTTGTATTGACTCTGCCGTACCTGACAGAACCAAAGCAAGATCTTCGGGGCAAAAGAAAACTTGCAGGGTAGGACAACTGCCATTAACAGGATATACAGTAGGAGAAAGAAATTGTTGTCCAAGAGTAAGAAGGAACAGTCTCAAAACTAGAAACACTCCCTCAACTTAAACAAGCAAATGAGACTCCTAGTGAAGTCCTCCAATGCTAACTACACACCCAAATTAGCTTCTCTAACTAAGGACAACCACAAGATATTCTTCAGTTACATCCAGAACACCAAAGGGAAGACCCAGATTTGCAATGAACTCATAGTTAATTGTACTACATATATAGAACCTGTGGATATAGCAAACCTGCTGGCTGACAGGTTCAGTGAAAACTTCACTCCTCTGTCCCCACCACATACATCCCAAAGTATCTCTACCACCTGTTCCCTCCACCTAGTATGTCTGAGGGGCAGGTCTTAAATGCCCTCTCCAAGGTCAAAAACACAGTATCTATGGGACCAGACAATATCTCAGGCTGTGTTATACATGGGTTAAAAGAGAAATTAGCATCACCATTGGGCAATCACACCCTAAGCACTGGTTTCATCCCAGCAGAATGGAAAGCAGCTACAGTCATCCCTTTGCACAAAGGGGGTGGATCCGTGGACCCCGGGAACTATAGACCCATTAGCCTGACCAGCCTTATCTGCAAGGCCATGGAACAAATCATAATAGACCTGAAAGGTATAAAGAAGAAACAGGGACATGGGAAACAAAGAGATCTGATCTGGTGCAATATTTATGCAAAGGATAAAGCAAAACTAATCAACAGGAAAAACACAGACCCAAAGATAGTCGAAGAGAAATACAACCAAAGGCACCCTGATTTGGAAAGTTTCACAATAAAAAAAATAAGATCACAAAGATGGAATTTAGAACAGAAGATTAGTAAAGTAGAAGTTAAAAAAATAGAAGTTGAAGTTATGGAACACTTGTGAAGTGAAGGATTTAGTGTACAAAGTTTAACACAGGTTAAGTCAAAGCATGATGGAACACCAAGTCCCCAAAGTAAGGAGAAACAGGAGGATCAGAAGACTTCTGAAGAAGAAATATGGACATGGGAAAGAAAGAGAGACCTAATATGGTGTAATATTTATGCAAAAGAAAAATCAAAACTAATCAAAACAAAAAGACCAGCACCAAAGATATCTGAAGAGAAATATAGGCAAAGGCATCCAGCCATGGAAAATTTTACAATACAAAAATAAGAAAACAAAGGGGAAAAGTAGAAAAGAGGATTAGTGATGGAGAAGTTAAAGAAATAGAAAATGAGGTTATGGATTACCTGCAAAGTGAAGGATTTTGTGTAGAAGATCAAACCCAGAAAACATCACAGCAGGACAGAGCAACAGATCCCCAAATTAAGGCAAAATCAGTGGAGCGGGAAACATCTGATCAGTTGCCAGATGAAGATACTTTGGAGCCTTCCACAGGAAACCAGTGCAAACATCCAGTTGGAGATGCACAGAAAGGGGAGGAACAAGAAGCTTTGGCAACTCAGACGCAGCCAATGTTGTGGGGTGATAGGCCAGTAAGTTCCCATATGAAAGAAGAGCAATTGATGTCACAGGATGAAACTGAAGACAATCTGGCACAGGAAGATGCTGTGGAACTACCACAGGAAATTGAGAACAAAGAATATGCCATAAGTTTAGATGAAAATGACCTAAGCCAAGAGTCGCTTGATTTAATAGAGATGGACACACATATTAAGATCAGTGAAAGAAACAGATTACAGAAAGTCAATAAAACCCAAAAAGCTAAAAGTTTGATAAAACAAATAAACACAGTAATTCAGACTGTCCACCGAAATTCATGGGATGTAACAGAATTAAACAGGACATATTACTGTGCAGCTAAATTAATAACAGACAAAGTCTTACCACAAAAATACAGGGTAGTAAGGGAAAAAGAAGGGAAGAAATAGAATGCCATCATGAAAGTCTCGAACAGAGAAAACTATAAAGTAATTACGACAAGAAGTGTCACTGTTAGAAGAGTACAGAAGAGGGGGCCTGATAAAACAACATACAGTATCAGAACATATCAGGATTTATCGTGTACTATCACAAATAATAAACTTAAAATATCAGCACAGGCAGAAAAAAATAGAAGATATGCAAATGAATATAAAGGAAAAGTACAAAATAAGCAATTTATTGATGACCCAAAAAAGTTTTATAGAGAATTGGGGAAAAAAGACAAAAGGAATCGAAACACCACCAAAAAAATAAGAAATAGACAAATTTTGGAGAAATATTTGTAAAAACACTGTGGAACATAACAAAGATGCTAAATTGATAGAAGAAGTAAAAGAAAGAATTTTTTTGTGTCTTTCGGCTTTTCCCGGTTAGGGGTCGCCACAGCGGAACTCCGGTCAGCTAATGATTGGCAGTAGATTTTTACGTGCCGAGTTGTCAGCTCTGATGCACAACCTTCAACAAAGGTATGCCCATTCACGCATGTCTCCACACAGAAGATGCTGTAGCTGATAATCGAACAGGACAACGTCATACTGTGAGGCGACAACGCTACCGCAGCACCACCACCGCAGTGTAAGTAAAAGAAAGAATAAGGGTGTGTGTATAAGTAAGTAAGTTTAAGTAAAAGAAAGAATAAGAAGTTCAAATGTACAGGATATGCAATAGGATGAAGTAACAGCCAGAGAGATTGAAACAATGTTAAGAAACGCTCTTAATTAGAAAACCCCAGGCCCAGATTCAGTACCTAGCTTCTGGTTAAAAGTATTAACATCTTTACAGATTTAGCCATGAGTAAGAACTATTTATACACACACCCTTAAAAGGTACCATCCTAGCTAACTACAGGAAAAACAACACTCCTACTTATGAATGAACCTACAAGCTTTCCTAAAACCTATAGTCTAACAACTTGCCTTCCAACGACGTATAAACTTTTCAGTGGAAATTATGCTGACAGAGCTTATAGTCATTTAGAAGAAAACTCAATCATGGCAGTAGAAAAAAGGGTAATAAAAGAAAATTATACAGAACAAAGGATCATTTGACATTAAATACAGTCATAATGGAGAACTGTTAAAAGGGGAAGAATCTAAGTATGGCAAGGATAGACTATAAAAAAGCATCTGACAATATCCCAAAAGTGCTTAAAAATGTACAAGATATACCCTACATGGATCAATTACTTTACAGCAACCATGAAATAGTGGCAAATCACTCTGCAGTTAAGCAATGATAAAGGACAACTTATTACTCCAGGGATAAAAATTCAAAGGGGGATATTACAGGGTGACTTTCTTTCACCACTGCTCTTCTGTCCTGTCCTTAACCCATTAAGCTGTCTACTTAACAGATTAGGTCATGGCTATAATTTGGCTCCCAGAAAACAACAAAGTACAAAGAGTTTTTTTGTAGATGACTTAAAACTGTATAGTTCATCAGAACAGGAACTGAAATCACAACTGCAACTGGTCAAAATGTTTTCTGATAATATAAGAATGTCATTTGGAATTGATAAATGTACAAAAGAAACTTTTAAACAGGAAAGCTGTAGCACCAAGAAAACATCACTTTGGACAGGAATGTGATATAAGAGAACTAGAGCAAGAGGGAGTGTATAAATATTTGGGAACTGATGAAGGATCAACAATAAAACATGAACAAATGCGAATAAAACTCAGTAAGGAGTATTTTAGAAGGCTTAAATTAATACTAAAAACAGCACTGACATCTAGGAAAAAAAGTCCAAGCTATAAACCAATTTGCTCTTCCTGTCCTAACGTATAGTTTTGGAGCACTCGATTGGCCCCAAAAGGTGTTGCATAGTTTGGACAGGAACACAAGAAGGATGCTTCATGCTCATTAAATGATTTATAAAAATCAGTGCATACCAAGACTATACATATTCCCTGTTATGAAGGAGATATGGGCTTCCACAAAACTGATTACATGTATAGATTTGCGATAGTGGGACTGCATACACATCTGCTGACCCCACAAGACCCAAATGTAGTGAAAAGCTTTGAAACATGAAGAGAACAAGTCTAAGATAACTTCCCTGCTTAGTTTAGCAGAAGCATATCGGTGTCAATCGGAAATGGAAATCAAACCAGAAGTAGATATAAAATCAGGTAGCAACTGAATGTGCAAAAAAGCAAAGGAAAGAATATAAGGTGAAGGATCAGATAAGAGGGCAAGAAATGTGGAAAATGCATAAATATAGTTGCAGTTGTAGGAAACTCTTGGAACAACCTCATGTTGATCAGGAATGGTTAAGAGAGGTGAATTTAAACCAAAAGATGAAAGGTTAATATTGGCAACTCAATATAGTGGACTACATATACATTGGTTTACAAAGTCCACTGAACATGTGGGAGAAACAGAAAAATACAGGTTTCGTAAAACAGAACTGGAAACAGTTGCACATCTTGTTGCTGGTTGTGACATACTAATGGCAGGAGAACTATATACTGAAAGGCATAATAATGTAGCAAGATTGTTGCATTGCGGATTGTGCAAACATTATAACAGTGAAGTAGATGAAAAACCTGGAAGCTTGAGCCACAGAGCATCATAGAAAATTATAAAGTTTATATCACATGGGATCATCAATTATAAACAGCTCAAAAAATAGATCCAAGAAAAGCAGACATAGTAGTCCATGAAAAGAAGACAAAAATAGAATTGATTATTGAAATCACTACACCCAGTGACTACAATATTTTATGTAGAGAGAGACACAAAGTCAAAGTACCAGAATTTGCAGGCAAAAGTATGGGCAATGTGGAATATAGTTACCTAGACAGTTCCAGTAGCAGTAAGAGCAATTGGTCTTATAAAAAATAATTTACAATTGTACTTAGATATGTTATGAATACACGTAACTCCATACGAATTGCAGGAGGAATCATCAAGAGCACTTCTGGCTATCATCAAAGATTGAAACAATACTAATTTCATGAACTTTAATTATACCTTAACTTAGGAATGGGGTCCATTCCCATCATGGTATTAGGAACCCAAAAGACTTGGAGAAATTAAAAAAGGGTGACAACTTATTTACAAAGATATAGGAAATCTCCAAACACTTGACCCTACCCAGTTTGGCTTTGCCAAGAGGAGATCATGCCTGTTAAACTTGGTGGACTTCTTGGAGACGTCGCCAAAGCCCTAGGCGAGGGCAAATCTGTGCATACTGCCTACCTAGACTTAGCTAAGGCCTTTGACACAATCTCCCACTCAGACATCATTGATAAACTCACCCACCTGGGTATCAGTAAGGAATATTTTAGAAGACTTAAATTAATCCTGAAAACAGCGTTGACATCTAGGAACAAAGTTCAAGCTATAAACCAGTTTGCTTTTCCTGTCCTAACTTTCAGTTTTAGAGTGACTGACTGGCCCCAAAAGGTGTTGTATAGATTAGACAGGAAAACAAGAAGGATGCTTCATGCTCATCATATGACTTATAAAAATCATTACATACTAAGACTATACATTCCCCATTCTGAATGAGGTATGGGCCTCCTTGAAATTGATTACATGTATAGCTCTGCAATCGTGGGACTGCATACATATCTGCGGACCTCACAAGACTCAAACATAGTGAAAGTTCTGAAACATGAGGAGAATAAATCTAAGGTGACTTCTCTTCTTAGTCTAGCAGAAGCATATCGGCATCAAGCAGGAATGGAAATCAAACCAGAAGCAGATAAAAATCAGACAACTGAATGTGCCAAAAAACAAAAGAAATAATATAAGGTAAATGATCAAATGAGAAGGCAAGAAATGTAGAAAATGCATAAATATAGTTGCTAGTATACAAACTCCTGGAACAATCTCATGTTGATTGGGACTGACCACTGGAATGGTTAAGGAGAGGAGAATTCAAGCCAAAGGATGAAAGGGCAATATTGGTGGCTCAAGAAAGTAGACTATGGACATGTTGGTTTACAAAGTCCACTGAACATGTGGGAGAAACAGGCAAATGTATTTTTTTTTAAAAACAGAAATGGAAGCAGTTGCACATCTTGTTGCTGGTTGTGATATACTAATGGCAGAAGGACTGTACACTGAAAGGCATAATAATGTGGCAAGACTTGCACTGGGGATTGTGCAAAAATTACAATACTGAAGTAGGTGAAAAACACTGGAAACATGAACCACAAAGCATCATAGAAAATGATGAAGTCTACATCACATGGGATCACCCATTACCAACAGTTCAAAAGACAGATGCAAGAAAGCCAGATACAGGGGTCCACGAAAAGAAGACAAAAGTAGCACTGATCATTCAAATCGCTACACCCAATGACTACAGTGTCTTGCATACAGAGAGACACAAAGTCATAAAATATCAGGAGTTGCAGGCAGAAAAGTACAGTTTTGTACCTACCATAAATGTAGATGTTCGAGTGCTAATACAGCTGCAGTCATAAAAAATGGGTTATCCTGCTGTCAGGCAGGTCCTCGGTTGGCCGAATTCCAAAGTCTAGGTCCGGCGTCGGTTGTCGTCGCTTCTTCCCTGACGTCAGTGCGGCAGGGGTATAAAAGAACCAGCCAACGCCATTTTCTTCAGTTTTTCTTGCCCCAGATGTCAGGTGCCCCCAGAAGGAAGGCAAAACATAAACTTATGTAATAATCCAATGTAATATAATCAAAAAACAGTAGTTTGCAAGCAAATACACCATAAAAGAATACCCCAATTAGGTTGTATGAGGAGGTGTTTGTCATAAGGCCTGTCCCAAGAGGGGATGGAGGGAGGGAAACCTGGACTGCAGCTGTATTAGCACTCAAACATCTACATTTATGGTAGGTACAAAACTGTACTATGTTCATCGTGCATACAGCTGCAGTCATAACAGATGGGTGGAATCCCAAAGCTAAAAAGGGGTGGCAGGCACTAAGTGGAACTAGGAGGAGCAAGGATGCCCTGCAAGACTGCTGTGGCAAAGCCTGCTCTAGATTTAGAGTAAAGTGGAAGGTGATAGTGCTTGGAAAAAGTGTGCACAGAACTCCAAGTGGCTGCTTCCAAAATGTCCTTGGTAGGAACCCCCCTGAGGAAAGCTGCAGAGGTAGCTGTGGCCCTTGTGGAGTGAGATCTGATGCTTGTAGGCACAGTTTTTCCATGAAATAAGTAACAAAAGCGTATGCAGTGGGCTATCCATTTTGAGATTGTCTGTTTGGAGATAGCCTTTCCTTGAGCACCTGTAGCATAGGACACAAAGAGTTGCTCGGATTTTCTGAATGGCTTTGTCCTGTCCAAATAATAACGCAGTTGTCTGTGAATGTCCAATGAATGTAGTAGTCTTTCCCCTTTGTTTTGTGGGTTAGGATAAAAGGTAGGTAAGTGGATAGTCTGATTCAAGGCTACACTGGATACTACCTTTGGCATAAAGGAAGGGTTGGTTCATAAGGAAACTCTGTCCTGATGGAAAATGATGAAAGGTTGCACAGCCATGAGGGTCTGTAGTTCCAAAACCCTGCGTGCTGAGGTGATAGCCAGAAGGAAGGCTGTTTTCCATGACAAATATTGCAGTTCTGTTGAAGCAGCTGGCTCAAATGGAGGCAGGGTCAGTTTTTCTAAAATGAAGTTGAGGTCCCAAGCAGGTACTGGTGGTTTCCTTGGGGGTTTTATATTCTTAGCCCCTCTGAGGAACTGTCTTAAGAGAGGATGAGAGAATAAAGGAGGATCAGTGTTGTATTGTGCAGAAATGACTGAAGCATGGATCTTGATGGAGGAGAAGGAAAGTCCACTGTTTAACATCTCAGCTAGGTACTGTAATATTTGAGGTAAATTTAGTTCCCAAGGATTCTGGCCCTTTTTCTGATTCCAGGCACAAAAACGTTTCCATTTGGCGGAGTAGGCTTTTCTAGTAGAAGGTCTTCTGGCCTCCAAGATGACATCCTGCACCTCCTTGGTGAGGAGGGTCTGTTGGGAAATCAAGGAATCCTCCATGCGGCTAGATTGGGGGTTTTCAGCTGACTGTGAAGAGTTTTGAAGTTGTGCTGGGACAACAGAAGAGGCACTAGGGGCAGGATCCATGGTGGGGAATGCGTCAGGCTCTTCAGGAGCGGATACCAGTGTTGTCTTGGCCAGTCTGGTGCAATGAGAATCATGTTTGGCCTCTCTGCTCTGGCTTTTAATAGAACTTTGGGCAGCAAAGGAAGAGGTGGAAAGGCATAGACTGTCAATGTTGTCCAATTGAAAGAAAGTGCGTCCACTTTCCAGGCCTGTGGATGATAGGTCCTTGAGCAAAATTTTTTCAGTTGGTAATTTCTGTGGGTAGCAAAGAGATCTATATCTGGCTGTCCCCATGCCTGAATTATCTTTGCGAAAACTTGAGGATGCAACTTCCATTCGTGTGGATCTGTCATATTTCTGCTTAGGTTGTCTGCCAGTGTGTTTTCCTTCCCTGGCAGGAATTGTGCTTGAAGTTGGATTTGCAATTCCAGAGCCATGTTCCAAAGGGACATGGCTAGTCTGCACAGGGGGTATGAATGAGTTCCTCCCTGTTTGTTTATGTACCACATCACTGTGGTGTTGTCTGTCCTTATCAATAGCTGGCCTGGATGCAGTAGGTCTTTGAAGGCCATAATAGCATTTTGTACTGCTAGCATTTCCTTTTGATTGATGTGTAGGTGCTTCTCTTTTTGGGACCATTTGCCCTGAATGCACTGATCTGTCATGTGCGCCCCCAGGCGTAGTCCGAGGCATCTGTTGTGATGATTTGATTTGCTTGAGGCATGCAGAAGGGCAGACCTATGTTTCTTTGGCATGCTTGAGCCCACCACAGAAATTCCTTTTGAAGACATGGAATGAGTGGTATAATTGTTTCCAAACTGTGGCTGTGTTGAGACCATAAGTTTTTTAGGTACCATTGAAGTTTCCTTTTTGGGAACCCTACTGTTCGGAATCTACTTCTCCGAAGTACAGGCTAAAACTAAAGGACTGTGGTTGGCAAAGTTTGTTGATGACTGCAAACTGGGAGCGATCACTGAAATCCCTAACAATGTCAACATCCTTCAAGAAGGTCTTATGCAGACTAATGACTGATGCCAAAGTCATGGTCTTAAACTTAATGCAAAAAATGCATTATCATCCCCTTTGGCAAGGGTGAAGTACCTGCAAACTACCACATCAATAGCAATACCCTAAGCACACAGTCAGTGGTGAGAGATCTGGGCACACAGGTCGACAGTAACCTTAACGTCGATCACCATGTCTCCACAGCGGTATGCACCCGAAGTTTGTTTTCAATAATATTATTAAAGGGCAGGCTATTAGGGCTTCCAGGTTGAATCCAACCCAAGAGGGATATGAGAATGAACTAACTGCTCTTAAAGAAAGATTGTTAGCTAGATCCTATAATATAAATGAAATACACAGTTGTTACCAAAGTGTAGAACAACATAGAAGTGATAGGGCTATCGCATACTTCTTGGATTATGGTGCAACTGTGTATTCCAGTCCTCATAACAATAAGGAATAAACCAAGATGTAAGGACTAAACAGAAATTTTCTATGTTTTATACGCATGACTTCAATGAAGTCAGAGAGATCATTCCTAAACATTGGAGGATGCTGACTGCTGATCCATTAATTAAAGATATTGTTGGTGAGCATCCACAGTTCATTTTCAAAAATAAGAAGAATCTGCACAGAATTTTATGCTATCCCAATATAATGGAAGCCGCTAGTAATAGCCCACATAGAAATGGTACATATCCATGTAATAACTGCCCATTTTGTCCCCATATTTCTAATTACAATATGTTCGTCCATCCGATTACTTCTGAATGCTTTCAGTTTGAGGTTAGTGCTACATGCAATACTGAACACGTAGTCTACATGGCAATGTGTACTTCCTGCCCTGCCTTCTATGTAGGTAAAACTGATAGAAGGTTCAGGGACAGGATATGAGAACACCTTTACCAAATACATATCCAGTCTAGTAATAATGCCTTATCCAAACATGTTCTTGCCACAGATATCAATCACACCTTTAAATTTATGGTCCTCCAGGTGAATAACCCCAGTTTTAGAGGGGGAGATATCAGAAACTATACGGAAAGAACAGAGATTAAATGGATTGTTAGACTCAAGGCACATGTCAGTCCGGGCTTGAATGATAAAATTTCACTTAAACCTGTTTTGAAAAACAGGAGATTATTTGTTAGGTAAAACCTTTACATTATTAGCTTCCAGTTTTATATTAGATTTGTATAATTCGATTGTTTTTTACTGAAGTTTTAATACAAGTTTTATATAATTATATATAGTTGTGATTGGATATTTTCAGAATATTATTTTTATAATGAACAAGTCATATGTAAAATAAATGCTTTTTACATGCTTTCATAGATTTGTATATCTCTTGCTTTTGACTTTAAGAACTTGTTGAAAGAATTCATGATGATGTCATCTAGTTAATTATTAAATTGAACACCTGTCATATAAGATGTCCAACAGTTTGGATTTCTGTTTGTTAAAGGTCTGAGGAAGCCTTCTGGTGAAAGCGCTTACCTTTTTTATGTGCCTAAATAAATATATCTGGTTTTATCTATGGTGGATTATTTCTTGGATGATTCAGTAATATAGACTTTTGCCTTCCCATTGGGACTACACTGATGCTGAAGACGGCTTTATATCCTGGGTTGCTCCTAAGTGCCATCATTTACTTCTTTAGTTCTTTAACTGCAATTGGTTTTGGAGCATTTATCCCTGTGTGGCTTGCGCTTTATTCTTATTATTAGATAATAAATATTTCCCTCAAGTGTTTTGTTTATATGTGGGTGTGAATTAAAATCTTTTGTTCTAGTGTTTGTGGAGGTGCTTGTCTTGGGTAGACATAAGAGATCAATGACTATTTGGTCCTTGATGGAAGAGAATGCAAGACAAATCCAAGAAAGAGTCTATAAGAGACTGAGTATACAGAAAGAGCTTAAAGTTTGTTTTGGTAACCATTGGTCTTTAAACAAGTAATCAACTGAAATCCACTTATCCATATAAGCTATTCACAAAATCCTTATATGAATATCTCCTTTGTGATCCATACATTCACTTAGGTGTATCAAGTAGTCAAAGTAAACTTTATTGTCATTCAGACCCACACACAGTGTGAGTTAAATAAAATTATACGCCCGCCCCCATTAACATTCCAAAACGTGCACGCTGATTGGTCAGCGTGCACGTTGTAAATCAGACTTATACTAATGGAAAAAGGTCCGGTCTCCCAGACTTTTGCCATTAGTATAACTCTTTTTTTACAGCAACGGGGAACGCAAGATCTCCATTGCTTTTTTTACACACTGTCTCGCTATGTTAAAGGAGTTTAACATAGCGAGACAGCTTTAAAAAAAGCAATAAAGATCTTGTTTTCTCCGTTGCTTTTTTTAAAGCTGCCTCGCTATGCTAAATGGGTTTAACATAGCGAGACAGCTTTAAAAAAAGCAATGGAGATTCTCTGTTGCTTTTTTTTAAAGCTGTCTCGCTATGTTAAACTCCTTTAACATAGCTACACACTTTGTAAAAATCAACAGAGAGCTTGCTTTCTCCGTTGCATTTTTTAAAGCTGTCTCACTATGTTAAATGGGTTTAACATAGCTAGACAGCTTTAAAAAAAGCAACAGAGATTCTTTGTTGCTTTTTTTAAAGCTGTCTCGCTATGTTAAACTCCTTTAACATAGCAAGACACTTTGTAAGAAGCAACGGAAATCTTGCTTTCTCCATTGCCTCCACCGACAGCTCTGGGGTACTGTGTAAGCATTCGCATGCGCAGTACATCAGAACTGCTGCAGAATACCAGACAGCTGGGGAAGGGCAGCATGGAGGCATTATACAATGCCATTATTTAAGAAAAATATATTTTTTTTTCTTAAATAATATCATTGTATAATAGCAATAACCCACTTCTGGGTGTGGGTAATTGCTGGATTTACCCACTCTTGTCTTTCTTTGGCCACTCAAGCTTCGCCCTCATAACCAAATCACACCAACTGTGGGTAAATCCAGCATTACCCAAACCCAGGCATGGGTTATATACAACGACTCTCCGTTAAATATTCAAAAACGTGCACACTGATTGGTCAGCATGCACGTTGTAAATCAGAGTTATAGTAATGGAAAAAGGTCCGGTCGCCCGGACTTTTTCCATTATTATAACTCTTTTTTTTTTTTTTTACAGCAACGGAGAACACAAGATCTCCGTTGCTTCACACTGTCTCGCTATGTTAAACAAGTTTAACATAGCGAGACAGCTTTAAAAAAGCAACATAGATTCTCCATTGCTTTTTTTAAAGCTGTCTCGCTATGTTAAACTCATTTAACATAGCAAAACAGTTTTTAAAAAGCAACGGAGATCTTGCTTTCTCCGTTGCTTTTTTCAAAACTGTCTTGCTATGTTAAATGGGTTTAACATAGCGAGACAGCTTTAAAAAAGCAACGGATATTCTCCGTTGCTTTTTTTAAAGCTGTATCGCTATGTTAAACCTATTTAACATAGCGAAACAGTTTTTAAAAAGCAACAGAGATCTTGCTTTCTTCATTGCTTTTGCCCACCGCTCTGATTTACTGCGTAGGCATGCACATGCACAGTACATCAGAACTGCCGCAGAATACCAGACAGCTGCGGAAGGGCAGCAAGGAGGCATTATATAATGCCATTATTTAAGAAAAGTAATTTTTTTTTCTTAAATAATGTCATTGTATAATAACAATAACCCACTTCTGGGTGTGGGTAATGCTGGATTTACCCACAGTTGACTTTGTTTGGCCACTTGGGCTTCGCCCACGTGACCAAACCACACCAACCGTGGGTAAATCCAGCATTAACCACACCCAGGCGTGGTTTATTGCTATATTTCGTTGCTTCGATTCCAAGTGTATATATCACATACAACTACCAGAAAAAATAAGGACATAGAACCGTAATATATACATTCTCTAAACAAGACTGACAAGATCTGAGATATCTCTATAACACTGGTAACAGCCTTCATCAATAATGCACATGTGGAAAGGCAATTATTGCACAGCGTATACAGAACATTCTGAACAGCACAAGTATATGGAATGTTCAATTACTACTGATTGTACTTTTAAAGCAACTTGATGTAAGTTATAACTAAAACCTCAGTGTCAAAATCTCATTAAAAGTTTCCATAAAACAAAAACTCCAGAACATTATTAAATGAGAAGTTAATAAAAGCCAGTCCAGTTGTTCATAATTTGGCTGCCCCATATTTTAAGGATGACTGCAAAAATATTGTTTCATTAAGCCCTGGGGCTCTTCCATCATTGAGCCTCAGTTGCCAAAGCAACTATTTATATTCAATTAGGTGTTCCCATGTACCTCCCCAAGGTCTTTTTTTCACTATTTCAACAATTCTAAACAAACATTTAATGAAATTAACACAACTGTCAGTGTGTTTGGCTAAGGAATTGTTATTTTTTTTATTCCCAATCTCATATATGTCCTCACAAATCTGCTTTCTAAGCATTCTTTCTGTCTTCTTTATAAAAGAAATCCATTGCAACCTACATATCTAGCCAAATAAACTAATATCACTGTTCCACAATTACCAGGCTTAAACACCTTTGTACTTAATCCATTATTCAAAAAGTACAGTTTTGTACCTACCATAAATGTAGATGTTCGAGTGTTCACCCTGCTGCAGTCATCACACTTGGGTTATCCTGCCGTCAGGTGGTCCCGCAGTCAGCCCGAATTCCAAAGTCTTGGTCCGGCGTCAGTTGCTGTCGCTTCTTCCCTGACGTCAGTGCGCCAGGGGTATATAAGAGGCATCCGATGCCATTATATATATATATATATATATATATATATATATATATATATAGCTAGATAAAAATAAAACAATACCTTTAGGCATAAGCAACCACAGAGGTTGTATAGGATAGAGAGGTAAAGATAAGTTCAGCTAGTACAGAGGGGATGGAGGGAGGGTAACCTGGACTGCAGCAGGGTGAACACTCGAACATCTACATTTATGGTAGGTACAAAATTGTACTATGTTCATCGTGTTACCCTGCTGCAGTCATCACACTTGGGTTGAATCCCAAAGCTAAGGATGGGAGGTGGAATCAAAGAAGGTTAGAAGAGGCTAGTAGGCCCTGCAGAACTGCAGTGGCGGAGCCAGCTCTAGTCTTAGAGTATAGTGGTAAGTGATAGTGTTTGGTGAAGGTGTGTACTGAACTCCAAGTTGCAGCTTCCAGAATATCCTTGGTTGGTACCCTCCTGAGGAAGGCTGTAGATGTAGCTGCTGCCCTGGTGGAATGTGGCCTTATGCTAGCAGGAATTGGTTTTCCATGATGGGTGTAGCAAAAACATATGTAATGTCCTATCCATTTCGAAATGGTCTGTTTTGAGATCGCCTTTCCTTGTGATGCTGTAGCATAGGATACAAAGAACTGGTCAGATTTTCTGAAAGTCTTAGTTTTATCCAAGTAGTAACGTAGCTGTCTGTGAATGTCCAAGGAGTGCAGGAGTCTTTCTCCTTTGTTCTGTGGATTTGGGAAAAAGGTAGGCAAATGGATAGTTTGGTTTAGAGCCACACTGGATACCACCTTTGGCATAAAGGAGGGGTTAGTGCATAGAGAGATGCTGTCTAGATGAAAAATGAGGAAAGGCTCCACTGCCATTAGTGCTTGTAGCTCTGAGACTCTTCTGGCTGAAGTAATTGCTAGCAGCAGGGCAGTTTTCCATGAGACAAACTTTAAATCAGCTGAGAAAGCTGGCTCAAAAGGTGGTAGCGTAAGCTTTTCCAGAACAAAGTTGAGGTCCCAAGTTGGCGTTGGTGCTCTCCTGGGAGGCGGTATGTTTTTGGCCCCTCTGAGGTACTGCCTTAGAAGTGGGTGTGAAAATAAGGGAGGATCTGTGTTGTACTGAGCAGAAATAGCTGAGGCGTGGATTTTAATAGATGAACAGGAAAGTCCTTTGTGTAACATCTCAGTTAAATATTGTAGAATTTGAGGTATGTCCGGCTCAAAGGGATTCCATTTGTCTGAGTAGGCTTTCCTGATGCTGGGCCTCCTGGCCTCCAGAATGACATCCATAACAGCTTGTGAAAGAGGAGCTAGCTGGCTGTTCAGGTGATTTGCCATGCAGCCAGATTTAAGGTCTTGAGCTGACTGTGTAGAATCTGACTGTCTTGCTGTGTGAGCAGATGAGGAATTTGTGGTAAAATCCATGGTGGGCCGTGGGCCATGTTCCTTAGTAGTGGGTACCAGTGCTGGCGTGGCTAGTCTGGGGCAATGAGTATCATCTGTGGTCTCTCCATTCTGACTTTTAGCAGCACCTTTGTTAGAAGGGGCAGTGGAGGAAAGGCATATACTGTCAACATCTTCCAACTGAAAGAGAGTGCGCCCACTTTCCAGGCTTGATGGTGGAATGCCCTTGTGCAAAATCTTGATAGCTGATAGACCTGTTTGCCAATCCCCAAAACTATGTCTGGCCGCCCCCATTTTTGAGTTATCATTGTAAATACTTGCGGATCCAGTTTCCACTCATGGGGATCTGTGATGTTTCTGCTTAGGTCGTCTGCCAATGTGTTCTTTCTTCCTGGCAGGAATTGTGCTTGTAATTGAACTTGGTAAGTCAGTGCTGTGTTCCACAAGGTCATTGCTTGCCTGCATAGAGGGTATGAGTGTGTATCCCCTTGCTTGTTTATGTACCACATTACTGTGGTATTGTCTGTCCTTACTATAAGCTGTCCTGGATGTAAGAGGTCCTTGAAGGCTGTCAGAGCATTCTGTACAGCTAGCATTTTTTTGATTGATGTGCAGATTTCTTTGAACTGTAGTCCATTTGCCTTGAACGCACTGTCCTGCCATGTGTGCCCCCCAGGCATAGCCCGATGCATCTGTAGTCATAGTTTGCCTGGCTGGGGGTAAGGTGAAAGACTGACCCTTGTTGAGGTGATATGCCTGTGACCACCACAGAAACTCCTGTTGAAGGCAGGGAATGAGAGGTATCATTGTTTCCAAGTTGTGGCTACGTTGAGTCCATACGCTTTTCAGGTACCATTGTAATTTCCTCATATGCAGTTTTGCAAATGGTATTAGTAGTATGCAAGATGCCATGAATCCCAAGGCCTGCAAAATTTTTCTCACAGGGAGTTGGGTCTTTGTTGCCATTATTTTGAAGTATTGAGTTAGTTGTAGTTGCTTGTCTGGCATGAGATAAGCCATCTGGGCCGTTGTATTCAAGCTGGCACCCAGGAATGTCATGTTCTGTGAGGGCACTAGTTTTGATTTCTTTTCGTTTACTGTGTACCCTAGGCAACTTAGAAGGTGTTTGACAAACGCCAAATGTAGTAGGAGAATTTCCTTGTTTTCTGCTTGGATGAGGCAGTCGTCCAGGTAGGGGTATATTTGGATTCCTCTTTGTCTGCAGTATGCAATTACTGGTGCAGGCATTTTGTGAAAACCCTGGGCGCAGTAGATAAGCCAAAGGGCAGTGCAGAGAACTGGCAATGAGTTGAACCTGCAATGAAACGGAGGTATCTTCTGCAATTTTGTCTGATAGGGACATGCAGGTATGCCTCCTTGAGGTCCAACGTTACTAGCCAAGCCTTCTTGCCCAACATGGGAAGAAGCTGCTGTAGTGTTAGCATCTTGAATTTTGGTACTTGCAAGTAGGTGTTTAGAATTGAAAGGTCCAGAATGGGTCCCCATGCATTGTCTTTTCTGGGGACTAGGAAGAGCCTTGAGTAAAAACCTTGGTCTTGCTTCTGCGTAGGTACCAGTTGAATGGCTCTCATGTCCATGAGAGCTGCAATTTGTTTTTCTGCCTCTGCCCATTGATTTTGTGGCAGGTTTGGCATTCCTTTTATCCTTGGCAAGGCGTGGAAATGGAATCTGTATCCTTGTGAGATAACGGCTAGGACCCATTTGTCCTTTGTGATGATGTGCCAGTTGTCTGCAAAAAGTGCTAATTTTCCTCCCAAGGGAGTTGCCAAGAGGGCTTTGCTTGGCAGTTTGAGGGTCAAGTCATTGTGTTTGTCTTCTAGAAGTTTGGGACCTGTCTTCTCCTCCCTTCTGTGTTGCAGTTCCCCATTGGCGAGGTTTGTAAGGGATTTGCGCTTGACATCTGCCCCTTGGGCGTCTGTATTTACCCCTCTGTGGTCTGTCAGAAACTAGAAAGGTCCAATTTTTTGTTGGCCAATTTCTGCTGAAGCGAGGGGGTTGTACCTGTAAGAAATCTTTGACCGTCTGCATAGATTTTGCCTTATCTTCCATTTTCTTTAAAACCTCTTCTGCTTTAACCCCAAATAAGACATCCTGCTGTAAAGGTGCATCTAGTAATTTTGCTTTAACATGATCAGGCAGAGTTTGTTCCTTTAACCAAGCATGCCTGCGTAAGACAGACCCAGTAACAGCTGCTCTACAGGAAGCTTCCAAGGAGTCAAATCCACATTGTAAAGTATGTTTGCCCACCTGTTCTGCTGCATGCAACAGATCCTGCATTTCCTTGAATTCAGACTGTTGAGAGTGTGTGCTCATCTTTTGTTTTAATTGAGACATTAGGAATTGCTGATATTTCAGCATGTGAAACTGACAATTTAGTGCTCTCATAGCTAGAGTAGCTGAGGTGTAAACCTTCTTCCCCTACCTATCTAGTGCTCTGCAGTCCCTTTCAGAGGGTACAGGATTTTTAGCCATAGAAGCCTTAGCCCATTTGGGACCCTGGGAGATTGTCTCTGGGTCAGCAACAGGGCTTTTGTAAAGGAATTTGTGTGAGTCGGGGACTCTATAATATCTGTCTGGTTTGGCTGGAGCAGGAGACAGAGAATCTGGATTTAGACTAGATTCTAAGTAAACATCATCCACAATGTCTAAAACTGGAGGGATAGCAAGTGGTCTGTGCTGAGAAAGTAAAAGAAACTCTCGGAGCCTTTTCTTTGAGTTGGAGTAGTCCTGACCTTCCCAGTGGAAATGTTCCCTTCATGGTATGTAAGGTTTCCCCAAAGGAATAGTCTTCAGGGAGAAATGCTGAGGGAATGGAATATTCAGCATCAGAATCTTCATAAGGGGGAAAGGAGTAATCCTGCTCCTCAGAGGAGTCTGAGGAAATAGAAACTTGTTCAGAGGAGGCATAATCCTCCTCTTGTCTAGGCCTTTTGTCTGGGGGGGGGGGGTTGGGAACCCCTGATCAGGTAATCAAATCTTCAGCCATCTTAAGCATCTATTTCTTAGGCATGGGGCCTTGAACTGGAGACTGAAGTACAGTCTTTTTTGGTTTTAGTGGAGTCTTAAGCTTTGCATAACATTTTATGGTGAGAGTAGTCGGCCTGAAGACACCTTCTGTAACCGAAGGTGTTTCCACAGAAGCGGTTTCTCCTTCTTCAATGTTGTCGGTAGGGCCTAAAGAAAATGGCTGCGTCGGTCTAGTACTCTCTGTTTGAGGATCCGAAGCGGTTTGGGGTTCCAATTCTGCAGTCATCAGGGGCTGCGTAGGCGCCTCACTGAATATCGGAGAACTGGCAACCGGCCCAGCCGAGGCCTCGGAGTTTGGCTTGGATCTAGGCTGCCTGTCTTTATCTTTGCATTTTTTATGCATGCCGGTAGTCGGTTGTTCCGACGGCATAGTATAATTAAATTTTCTACCGAAGTAGTGTCATGCGAAATCAAAGCGTTGCTTTATAGTTCTTTTATTGAACCTAGCACAAAACCGACAACCAGTGACGTCGTGGTCTGGGCCTAGGCAAGGTATACAATAAGAATGAAAGTCCTTATGAGGTATTTGCTTCCCACAAGAAATGCAATTATTAACTTTTTCTGACATCGAACTAAGGCAAGAAAAGGTTCCCCAACGGGGTACTTAGCTTTTGAAGACTTCGGACTGAAATTCGATTCGAAAATCTCAGGTGTTGGCACTTGCGAACTGCTTCTGGCACTGTGTGGCAAGAAAGACTGAAGAAAATGGCGTTGGATGCCTCTTATATACCCCTGGTGCACTGACGTCAGGGAAGAAGCGACAGCAGCCGACGCTGGACCAAGACTTTGGAATTCGGGCCGACTGCGGGACCACCTGACGGCAGGATAACCCAAGTGTGATGACTGCAGCAGGGTAACACGATGAACATCAACACATCTATCCTCATTTATAAAGAAACATTGCTTACAAAACCTACATTTGGTGGTTCTACCTTTTTCATAGTCTTCTGTCCATTCCTTTCTAAAAACTGTTTAAAATTCCACACAGCTTTGTTAATAAATAATGGTTCCCTACCTATGACTTCAGCAAACTCTTTATACCCCCTCTAAAAATTTCCAGTTGTTCATTATAACCTTTTTTATGTTATTAGATCTTTTGTTGTATGTAACTAAACAAGCTGTATCATACCCTGTTTCATCTATAACAAAGTTCCCAGTATTATCTTTCTTTGTTCCTTATACAGGCTTGTATCTGTTGTCTCTCTTCTTAAGTATGTCTCTATTAATTTCTAAAACCATTTTTTTCTGGCTAACCCCTATCTAAAAACATCTCTCTTGGTTGGTTCATTTCTCCTTCTAAATCTTATGATTTGGAAGTCATTCCCACTGCCCTTTGACAAGGTTATGTTTAAGTGAATAAGGGTGTGATTTTTAAGCCTGGGAAATGTGGAATGGTCAGATTAGTTTATATGGCTAGATGTGTAGGTTGTGACAAACTTTATATAAGGAAGACAGAAAGGATGCTTAGAAAGAAGATTTTATGAGCACACATATCAGATCGGGAATAAAAATATTTAAAATTCCTTAGCGAAACAAGGTGACAGTTGTTAATTTCACAAAATCTTTGTTTGGGATTGTTGACATAGTGTAAAAAAGTCCTAGGGGAGGTACGTGTAAACACAACTGAATATAAAGAGTTGCTTTGGCAACGGAGACTCTGCTGGAAGAGCACCAGGGCTTAATGAAACAATATCTTTGCAGCCAGCCTTAAAATATAGGGAAACCAAATTATGAACTGGACTAGCTTTTATTAACTTCTCTTTTTACAGGGTTCTGGAGTTTTTATTTTATGGAATTTTTTAATTAGATTTTAAACACTACATATTTGAGGTTTTAGTTATACATGATGTATAATTTTTTACTTCTATTAAGAACCTGAGACTTGATAAATATTTATACAGAATGCTGTACCTTCAAATTTTAGGATTAGTTTATGAGACAGGATATACAAGGAAGTGATGCCAGTTCCCAACAGTTTCTGATGAAGTCTCCTGGTAAAGATGAAAGCACTTAAAGTGGATATATTTTTAATTTTTATTTTATGATTAAAATGTTTCTACCAGCCTTCCAGGTGTTTTACGTTTTTTTCGCACTGCTACTGAGAGGTTCCTGGTTACACAAGCAGTGTGTGCACCATGGAGTTTTATGGGTCTATATATACATTTCCACATCAAACTTTCCAGTATAAACTTGGAGATTTGACTGACTTAAATAAAGTTTTACTCTTACAGTCCTAATTATTAAGTTAATCAATCCATTACCATCTAAAAAAGTTCCATAATTTTGCATCAAAATTATTATTACTTATAACTAATGTATATAATTTGGACAAGCTTCCTTTGCAGGCCAATTTACTTTCGATGATTGCATTCATATAGTCATATAATGGAGGAACCCACTTCACTCACATTATCTACAAATTCATTTAATTTCTTACTGTTTAATTTCTTACTGATAGATATAAACTGGTTAACAGATTCACCCAACTTAGAATCCTTCATTAAATGTGCTGATGACTTAGCTTTTCCTTTTTCAAAGTAATCAAACCATAATACTAATCCACTCCTTTTTAGTTAATTGTTCCAAGTTTCCTTCAATCTAGAGGAGTGCACAATGGGAAAGGACAAACAACTTCCATTTTGATATTAATGTAATTTTAAAAACATATTTCTTAATGGTTTTAAGAATTGCTTTCATATATGAAGAGTCTAAAGACTGAAATGAATTTCCTTCTAATGTAAATTTTATTAACCAGATTAAAGGATTGTTGCACATTTCTAATTTACCACATTTGATAAACTTGTAAGAATTTAGTAAAACCTGCTCTTGAATGGTTTTCCAAATTTAGTCTATCCAGACTATAGCAGAATTAAAATTTGCAGCAACAGAATAACAGTATGTCTGGGAAGCTAATAACACCATACTCCCACATTATTATAAGAGTTCTATAAGTAATTATTAGCTTTTTATGATACCATAAGAGTGATGTTACCATTTTATCCATTTTCTTTAAAAGTTTTTTTGTCACAGACTAAAGCTAATGAATGCAACACATATATAATCTTAAGTTAGTACTTGCTAAAATGACTATATAACCCATCTTTGAAAGTAAAAACAAAAACATTCATTCCATCTTTTAATATGTATCCCTTCTTGAATCATTTTTTTCAACATTATTAATCTTATTCGCATCTTAATAGATTTTATTCCTAAATATTTTAAGTTCTTTCCCTTCCCAATTATATTTATAATTTTTTAAACTTATTAATTGATTTAACACTGACGTTTGTTTTATTATTAAATTTTAGCAGCGATACTTCATAAAACGTTATTTTCCTCCTCTAGTTCTTCAGTTACATAACTTAAAATATCATATAGTTAGTAAAATATCACCTGCAAAAAAAGCTGTATTTCAGATAGATGGATTCTCAATTAAAAAGGATTGTCAATTTTTCATTACTTCTTAAACTATTAGCTAAGGGTTCAATAACTAATGCAAATAGCAGACAGCAAGTGACACTTTTGCTTTGTGCCTTTGTTTAAAGTGAATCCTTGACAAATGCAATATATAATTTTAACATATGCTTTGGAATCTCTATACATCCTTTAATATTCCAATAAATTGGTTTGGAAATGCAAATGTTTCTCAAGTTTTAAACAAGTAGTTCCAATCTACAGAATCAAAAGCTCTCTCAATCGTTAAGCTAATGAGGTCAATTTCATGTTCATTCCTTTTGCTAAATCTAAGATAGTCACTGTCCTTTTTATACTATCATATGTTAATATATTGACAATAAATCCTGTTTGTTCTTTATTAATTTATCTACCATATCTCAATCTTGTAGTAAAGATGGAAGTAAATATTTTGTAGTCTACATATAATAATGAACTATATATATATATATATATATATATATATATATATATATATATATATATATATATATATGAGGGAGCTAACTTATTATCCTTTCCTTCTTTAAGTGTAGATAAGATAATAGAAAATTTCCATGAGGAAGGAATTACTTGTCTCTCTGAATTATCCTGAAAACATCACTCAGTAATTCTAAAATATTTAACGGAAGCAGACTATATAATTCCATATTTAAACCATCTATCCCTGGAGGTTTATCATTTTTCTCCATTTTTAAGAAGCGTATCTTATATTTGGGTAACAGGCTTATTCAACTGAGATATTTGTTGGTTATTAAGTTTATTAGTAACATTTTTCTTTAAATACTTGTCAATTTTGTAATCAGGATTATTTTTATCTTTAGTAAGACCCTCATGAAACTGTTAAAAATATCATGCATTTCTTCTATGTCTGAAGTAAGCTTATTAGTGTGAGGATTTCAGATATTATTGATTTGTGTCTTTTTGCTTACTTCTATTAGTTAATCTATGTAGATTTTTTGAAGTCATTGCATAACTATGCAATTTTTTTCTAAAGCTAACTCCAATTTATGCATTAAAACTGTTTAATATTTTGTCATTATTTTTTAACAATCTCAGTAGTATCTAATTTCCTTGTTTGTTGTTCACACAATGCTTTGTGCATTTCATCTTGTATCAATATCAGCTCTTTACCCCACTCTTTCATTTTATTCCCAGTCCAACTTATGACTTTACTAACCTGACCATTACCATTCAAAGGAAAAAAAAATCTTGCTTTGTTCCTTAAGATTACTTTTAAATTCTTCTAATTTCATCATATATACTGGAATTCTATAAATAATCTGATTGTTTTATATCCATTAATACAGTAATACTTAATGTATTATGAACAGATAAAGGACAATGAATAGCTTTAATTCACTTTATTAAGTAAATCTGTAGAGGCATAAATCCTATCAATTCCAGTTTGCGTCCCATTCACATAAGAATAATTAGTAAAGAATAATGACTAATCTTCTGCTTTTACTATTAAAGCAACTAAATTATTACTTCTAATCCATCTGTTTAGTGCTTAAACTAATGCTAGAAGTTTTGCTCTGTTCACTTGCATCTTCTATACTCTATATGTAGTTAAAATCCTCTGCTAAAATTAAACTACCCTTCCAATGACTTTGTAGTAATTTTAAATGATCTTTATCCACACTTGCACCCAGTCCAGGGATCCAGTAATAATTATCTGGTGTATAGAGTTTGCCACTACATTTAATTATTACAAATATAAACACTCCTTTGGGATCATTAACGTATACCATGACCTTAGGCATTACAGTATATTTTCTTCAATGAACAGCAGTGCTTATCCTCTTTATGTTAAAAGAAGCAGATAACATTTTGTAAGCTAAGTTATTTAAATATTGTATATCATTATCTATCAAGTCAGTCTCTTGGAAGAACATGTCTCCTCTACTTAAATTTTAGATACCCATTCATATTAATAGATAATAGATTAAATATATCCATACTGCATCTTTAAAACAATGTATTTTATAAGATACTATGACACATGTATCCATCATACTAATTTAATTGTGTACGAAGCCATGGTGGTACAGTGGCAGCGTTGTTGCCTCACAACAAGAGGTTCTCCTGTTCGATTCTCGGCTGGAATGCCTTCTGTGTGGAGCCTGCATGTCCTCCCACAGTCAAGTGGCCTCCGAAAGACATGTGAATGGGTGTGCCTTCACTGAAGGTTTGGTGTCAGGCTGGCAACTCGGCACCATACAAAAAATCGACTGCCAATCATTAGCGGACCAGAGTTCTACTGTGGCGACCCCTAACTGGCAAAAGCCAAAAAGACAAACAACAACAACAATACTCTAATGCATTCCTTCAACACTATCTTAATATTCTACATTTTTAAATTCTTTTCTAAAATCTGAACTACTAAAACTCATAAATAACAAAAGCAAGTCTATAAATGTAACTATATGCATTACTAATAAAACACAACCTACCATAGATACCAAAGTTCCCTGTTTGCCTAGAGAACAGACAAAGCACTATACTTTCTATCCACTAATAACTAAGAATTCATAAAAAACTAGCCAAAAGCTACAGTGATTTACAAATGCTATATTATATATAAATTAAAAATGACTGATTATTAATTTAGTTATACATTTTACCATTTAAAATGTTCCCCATTACTACACAAAAGTTTAATCCTCTTCTATTAATTACAAATATTATATAATCCAGTCTACTATATACCAATGTATCAGTATTATAAATTATCCATTAAAATATTCCTAAATGTTTTGCTCATTCAACATTATTATAACTAAATCTCTCAATATGTAATTAAAACAAAACGGGACCTGAAGAGATAAAGATATCTGTTAATGTACAGGTAGTAATCTTGTCATACTAAACTATTATACAAAAGGAAATAAATTCACATACATGATCATCATGCTAAAATATATACACATTTTATAGATTTAACAAAAGTGTCTATATGTCAAAATTGTGTAACACTCAATAGATTTAACAAAAGTGTATATATGTCAAAATTGTGTAACACTCAACATGATAAATATCAAAGCATTTAAAAATAATTTTTAACACTCAACATGATAAATATCAAAGCATTTAAAAATCATTTAGTTTATTAAACTCATAAAAATATGTAAATTATTGAGGTCAGAAAATGTCTTCCTACTTCTATACAGTAAAAAAATGCAGTTGATATTGCATTCAGAACTTATGATGTGCTTAATTCAAATCCCATTCTCCATTTGTGGGTTCAAACATACTGGTTTGTATATGGACATATAACATGTAACATATGGAAACTGTTTTGAAATAGCCTTGGCCTCTGCCCCTGGTGTGAAACTGAGTAGCAGCTGGTCAGATTTTTTGAAGGGCTTAGTCCTATCAAGGTAGAATCTGAGCTGTCTGTGCACATCCAAGGAGTGCAGGATCCTTTCCCCTTTATTTTGAGGATTAGGGAAGAAGGTAGGCAAATGGATAGATTGGTTGAGAGCCACACTGGACATCACTTTAGGCATAAATGAAGGGTTAGTCTTGAGGGAAATCCTGTCAGCATGAAAAATAATGAAAGGTTCCATAGTAATAAGTGCTTGTAGCTCAGACACTCTTGTAGTTGAAGTGATGGCCAGAAGCAAGGCTGTTTTCCAAGAGAGGAATTACAACTCTGCTGACACTGCAGGCTCAAAGGGGGATAGCATGAGCTTTTCCAGTACAAAGTTAAGGTCCCAAGCAGGGGTGGGTGCTCTCCTTAGTCGTCTTAAGTTGTCTGCCCCTCTCTGGAACTGTTTGATGAGAGGGAGAGAGAAGAGAGGCAGCTCAGTGTTGTAATGAGCCGAGATAGCAGAGGCATGGATCTTAATGGAGGAGAAGGATAGGCCTCTGTGGAGTAGATCAGCTAGGTAATCCAGGGTTAGAGGTAAGGAGGGCAGTCCTGTGGCCTCTCCTTTAGATTGGGTCCAGGAACAATACCTTTTCCACTTATCAGCATAAGATTTCCTTGCACTGGGTCTTCTGGCTTCCAGAATGATGTCCAGCACCTGCTTGCTTAGGCTAGTCACTGGGGGAGAATTCAAGGAATAAGCAAGGCTGCAAGATTCAGGGTTTGCAGTTGCAGATGCAAGATCTGTCCCCCCTGCTGAGTGAGGAAGGTTGGGATCTGGGGTAGGTGCCAGGGTGGCAACGGTGACAGGCTGCACAATAGTGGGTACCAGTGCTGGCATGGCCAGTCCGGGGCAATCAGGATTATCCTTGGTCTGTCCTGTCTTATCTTGAGTAATATTCTTGGGAGAAGAGGCAGAGGGAGGAATGCATAGCTTGAGAGGTTTTCCCACTGGAAGGATATGGCATTCACTTTCCAGGCCCTGCTGTGAGGTGTCCTGGTGCAGAATTTGCTGAGATGGTGATTGCAGGGGGAGGCAAAGAGGTCCACCTCTGGGGTCCCCCATTTCTGGATTAGAAGGCTGAAGGTGCTGGGTTCTAACTGCCAATTATGTGGGTCTAGGAGTTTTCTGCTTAAGTCGTCTGCCAGAGAGTTTGGTTTGCCTGGCAGGAATTGAGCTTGCAGATTAATATGCACGTCCAAGGCCATGTTCCACAGCGCCATGGCTAGCCTGCAGAGTGGGTAAGAATGGGTTCCCCCCCGCTTGTTGATATACCACATAACTGTGGTATTGTCTGTTTTTATAAGCAGGGGTCCTGGTGAGAGTAGGGATCTCTGAGCTGTCAGAGCGAACTGAACAGCTAGCATCTCTTTTTGGTTGATGTGCAGTTGAATTTGACTTGGGCTCCAGTGACACTGAATGCACTTGTCATCCAGGTGTGCCCCCCAGGCATAGTCTGATATGTCTGTGGTTAGGGTCTGGGCAGCGTGGGGTTGAGTAAAGGGAAGTCCCTTGTTGTGGTTGCATGCTGCTGCCCACCACACAAATGTTGACCTTAGACAAGGTATGATAGGCATGATGGTTTCCAGGTCCTGAGAATGTTGGCACCAAAGACTTTTAAGTACCACTGAAGTTTCCTCATATGCAGTCTGGCATATGGAATTAGGAGGATGCAGGAGGCCATGAACCCTACAGCCTGCAGGATTTTCCTTGCGGATAGCTGGGTTGTGGTGGCCATTTGAGTGAAGTAGCTTGTCAGATAGGCTTGTTTTTCTGGAGTAAGGAATGCCATCTGGGATGCTGTGTCCAAGCTTGCTCCCAGGAATACAATCTTTTGACTGGGGACTAGTCTTGATTACTTTTCATTGATAGTGCACCCCTGGGAGGTTAGAATGTTCTTTACAAATGTCAGGTGCTGCAACAGCTTTTCCTGTCTGCCTGAATCGGGCAATCGTCCAAGTACAGGTAAATTTGAATTTTTCTCTGTCTGCAATAGGCAATGGCTGGAGCCAGGTATTTTGTGAATACTCTGGGAGCAGTGGATAAGCCGAAGGGAAGTGCAGAGAACTGATAATGCATAGATCCTGCTCTGAAATGTAGTTATTTCCTGCATGAGTCCCTGATAGGGATGTGCATATAGGCTTCTTTTAGGTCTAGGGTGGATAACCAGGCATCTTTGGACAGCATAGGAAGAAGCTGCCGAGGGGTGAGCATTATGAATTTTGGTACTACCAAGAAGGCATTTAGAATGGAAAGATCTAGGACTGGGAACCAAGTGCTCTCTTTTCTGGGTACTAGTTCTGGCATAAAACCCTTGACGTATCTGTTCTGCAGGAACTGGCTGAATTGTCCTTATGGAGAGCAGGGATTGAACTTGGTTTTGTGCCTCTGCCCATTGGTTTGGAGGAAGGTCTGGGAACCTTTTTGGGGTTGGCAGTGAGTGGAAGTAAAATTTGTACTCCTGGGTTACAATGTTGAGGACCCATTGGTCTTTGGTGATGGAGGTCCAGCTTTTTGCATGATGGGCAAGTTTTCCTCCTAGTGGCACTGGCTGTTGGGCAGAGTTGAAGAGTGGAGTTGAGAAGTCATTGTGAATTATTTCTGTAAGGGGGTGGCTTAGCACTCCCTGCTTCTGAAGTAGAGGCACTCCATTACTTAGATCTCTGCATACCGTGAGACTGTAGTCTGGGGGGGTCTGTTACTCCTAGGTCTAGTTTGAGATGGCCATGAGGGGGCTGGAAAAGACCAAAGTTTCAAGGGGAATGCCTACCGAATCAAGGAGGCTGCACTTGCAAGAAATCTTTGACGGTCTGCATAGATTTAGCTTTTTATTCCATCTTTTTTAGAACCTCTTCTGCTTTGGTGCCAAATAGATTGTCCTTGTTCAAAGGAGCGTCTAGCAATTTTGATTTGACATGGTCTGATAAGGTCTGTTCCTTAAGCCAAGCATGCCTTCTCAGTGCAGAACCAGTGACTGCTGCCCTGCAAGATGATTCTAGGGCGTCAAAGCCACATGGCAAAGTATGACTGCTGACTTGGCTTGTAGAATGTATAAGCTCTTGTAATTCTTTATTTTCTGGACAGTCTGAAAAAGTAGTTAATTTTTGCTTAATAAGTTCCATAATATGTTTCTGGTATTTCAGCATGTGAAACTGACAATTCAATGCCCTAATGGCAACAGTTGCAGAAGTGTATACTTTTTTACCCCATCTGTCTAAAGCTCAGGAATCCCTGTCCGAAACGGTGGGATTCTTAGCTGTAGTTGCTTTTATACCTTTACGCCACAGGGAAATGACCTCTGAATCAGCAGTAAGATTTTTGAAAAGGAATTTGTGAGAGTCAGGTACTCTGTAGTACCTGTCTGGTTTCCTAGGAGCAGGGGGTAAAATATCAGGAGTTAAACTGAATTCCATAAAGACATCATCCACAACATGCAGGACTGGGGGTATTGCTAAGGGCCTATGTTGAGGCAAGTCTAGAAATTTTCTGAGTTTCTTTTTGGACTGAGGATGGTGTTGGCATTCCCAGTGGAAATGCTCTCTTTAGCATGTAAGGTTTCATCAAAGGAAAAATCCACTGGAGGAGAAGCAGAGGGAATGGATTCCTCTGCATCTGAATCCTTATAAGCAGATAAGGGCATGTCCTCATAATCAGATACCTCATAGTCGTCGGACTCTTGGTCTGTTAAAGCTGCTGGGGACAGGTCACTTTTCCCCTTAGTAGGGGAAGGCTAACATCCCCTAATCAACATAAGGTCTTCTGCCATTTTAAGCATTTGTTGTTGTGGCAAGAAAGAAGGTGCATGTTTTTGGGTCATCAGTTTTTTAGGCGTAATGCATACTCTTGGCCTTAGAAACTCGGTAGTTTTAGACAGAACTGAAGACACAAAAGAAGTCGTCGGTTTATGTCAAATATCGGTAGTGCAAAGTACTTCCTCAAAAGCCGGTGCCTGCTCAGCAGCTCTGGACCCATCGAAGGTACAGACATCCGCAGGTTCTGTTGAAGGAGAGCCTTGTGGCACACCGGACTCTGAACGGGTCTCAGTACAAGCCTGTGAATCCACTCAAGTGGGCCATCAAGGGCTGCGAAAGTGCCTCACTGAGTACTGGCAAAATGGTGACTAGCTTAATGGAAGCGTCATCAGCAGCTTTGTACATGTGCGGTCTGTCTCTGTCTTTATCCTTACATTTTGTCGGTAGACCGGTAGTCGGATGTAGTAGATCAGTAGTCGGATGGCTTACCGACACCTTTTCAGAATACAAAGATCGAGAAAGTACAGTTGTGTACACTAACCATAAATGTAGATGTTAGAGTGTATTCACTGTTGCAGTCATTACATTTGAGTTATCTGCTTGCAGGTAGCCCTCAGTTGGCCTGATTAACAAAGTCTTGGGTCCTGCGTCAGTTGCTGTCCCTTCTTCCATGACGTCAGGTCATCAGGGGTATAAAACATGCAGCCGACGCCATTACGTCAGTTTTTCTTGCCCCAGATGTCAGGTGCCCCCCTAATGGGAAGCAATTAAATATAAAAGTACAAAGATATACCTCTAACAAAAAAGCAAATACACCAAAAAGGCTTTTAAGCATAGTAAAGGAAAGTAGAGGTATAGCCAAAAGAAGTGAGGGGGCTGGAGGGAGGTTAATCAGGACTGCAACAGTGAATACACTCGAACATCTACATTTATGGTAAGTGTACACAACTGTACTATGTTCTTTGTGTTTCACTGTTGCAGTCATTACATTTGGGTAAATTCCCAAAGCTATGGTTGGGAGGAGGAATTTAGAATGCATTAAGGCCAGCTATAAGGC
This sequence comes from Protopterus annectens, assembly GCF_019279795.1. NCBI lineage: Eukaryota > Metazoa > Chordata > Ceratodontiformes > Protopteridae > Protopterus > Protopterus annectens. Next base: position 1,306,992,305 of record NC_056735.1, on the reverse strand, counting down.
CCTGCAAGACTGCAGTGGCAAAGCCAGCTCTGAATTTAGAGAAAACTGGCAAATGATAATGCTTGGTGAAAGTATGTACAGAACTCCAGGTAGCAGCTTCTAGGATGTCCCTGGTAGGGACGCCTCTGAGAAAGGCTGTAGAGGCAGATGCAGCCTGGTGGAGTGAGGTCTGATCCCCTGGAGGATAGGTTTTCCATGGTGCTTATAGCAGAAATGAATGCATGGATGATAATGGATTATCCATTTAGAAATGGTTTGCTTTGAAATAGCCTTCCCCTCTGCCCCTGCAGCAAATGCCACTGGCAGTTGTTCAGATTTCCTTTGAGGTTTAGTCCTGTCGAAGTAGAATCTAAGTTGTCTGTGCACATCTAAGGAATGCAGTATCTGTTCCCCTTTATTCTGTGGATTGGGAAAGAAGGTTGGCAAATGAATGGACTGATTAAGAGCCACACTGGATACCACCTTGGACATGAATGATGGATTGGTTCTGAGGGACACCCTGTCCGCATGAAAGATGATGAAAGGCTCCACTGCCATAAGGGCCTGTAATTTAGATACCCTTCTAGCTGAAGTGATTGCTAAAAGGAAAGCTGTTTTCCAAGAAAGAAATTTTAAGTCTGCAGTAGCAGCTGGGTCGAAAGGAGGTACAGTATGTTTCTCCAAGACAAAGTGAAGGTCCCAGGCTGGGGCTGGAGCTCTCCTGGGTGGTCTTAAATTGTTGGCCCCTCTGAGGAACTGCTTGAGCAGTGGATGAGAGAAGAGGGAAGGTTCTGTGTTATAATGAGCTGAAAAGGCTGAGGCATGGATTTTAATGGAAGAAAAAGACAGGCCCTTGTGAAGCATCTCAGTTAAGTACTGTAAAATCTGAGGTAAATTGGGCGCTGCTGTGCTCATCCCTTGAGACTGGTTCCAGGCACAGAATCTTTTCCATTTTTCAGCATAAGATTTTCCTAGTACTAGGCCTCCTTGCCTCTAAAATGATATCCATCACAGGTTTGCTGAGGGATGGTAAAGGAGAGATTAAGTAATTAGCCAGGCTGCAAGGTTCAGTGTTAGAAGCTGAGGGAGCAGAGTCTGGTTCTCCTGCTGAGACAGCAGGGAAGGAGTCTGAGGCCGGTGCCATGGAAATAACCATGACACACTGCGCCAGAGGGGGTACCAGTGTTGGTCCGGCCAGTCTGGAGCAATCAAAATCATCCTTGGTTTGTCCTGTTTGATTTTTAGTAGTACTTTGGAGAGCAGAGGCAGAGGGGGGAAGGCATAGACTGATAGGTTTTTCCAGCTGAAGGAAAGAGCATCCACTTTCCAGGCTTGTTTGTGGGAAGTCCTTGTGCAAAATTTGTCCAACTGGTAATTCTGGTGAGAGGCAAACAGGTCTATATCTGGGCTCCCCCATTTGCTTGTCAGCATGTTGAAAATCCTTGGTTCCAGTTTCCACTCGTGTGGGTCCATGAGGTTTCTGCTTAGTCCGTCTGCCAGTGTATTTAATTTTCCTGGCAGGAATTGAGCTTGTAGGTGCACTTGGCAGCTCAAGGCTGTGTTCCACAATGCAATGGCGAATCTGCAGAGGGGGTAAGAATGTGTTCCCCCCTGCTTGTTTATGTACCACATAACAGTGGTGTTGTCCGTCATTTCCATTAGTTGTCCTGGAAAAATGTGGTCCTTGAAGGCTGTCAGAGCATTCTGTACAGCTAACATTTTTTTTTATTGATATGCAGATGCATTTGACTTGGATTCTATTTGCCCTGAATGCACTTCCCTGCCAGATGAGCCCCCCATGCATAATCTGATGCATCTGTTGTTAGGGTTTGGGTGGCAGGGGGTGGTGTGAAAGGTAGTCCTTTGTCTTGGTGGCAGGTCTCTGCCCACCAAAGGAACTCTAGGCGTAGGCAAGGTATGACAGGAATCATTGTTTCTAGGTCTTGAGAATGTTGACACCATAGGCTTTTTAGATACCACTGTAGTTTCCTCATATGCAGTCTTGCATATGGAATTAGGAGAATGCAGGAGGCCATGAACCCCAAGGCTTGCAGTATTTGTCTTGCAGATAGCAGGGTTTTTGTGGCCACTTGTTTGAAGTAGGTTGTCAAATGAATTTGCTTCTCTGGCGTGAAGTAAGCCATCTGGGAAGTTGTATTCAAGTTTGCTCCCGGGAATATAATCTGTTGACAGGGTACCAGGTGTGATTTCTTTTCGTTTATGGTGTACCCCAGACAAGTGAGAACCCTTTGTACAAAGGCCAGATGATGCAAAAGTATGTCCTGGCTTTCTGCCTGAATTAAGACAATCGCCCAGGTATGGGCATATTTGAATATTTCTTTGCCTGCAAAATGCGATAACTGGAGCTAGGCACATTGTGAATACCCTGTGCACAGTAGATAAGCCAAAGGGCAGTGCAGAGAACTGTTAGTGCGTGTAGCCTGCTTTGAAGCGTAGGTATCTTCTGCAAGATTCCCTGATTGGGTTGTGCAGGTATGCTTCTTTTAAATCTAGTGTTGCCAACCAGGATTCTTTGCCTAGTATAGGAAGTCATTGGTGAAGAGTCAGCATCTTGAATTTTGGAATCTCCAAAAAGGTGTTTAGAGTAGACAGGTCCAGGATAGGATGCCATGAATAGTTTTTTCTGGGTACCAGGAAAAGTCTCAAGTAGAAACCTTGTCCCTTTTCCTCTTCTGGTACCAGTTGAATAGCCCCCATGCTTAAGAGAGAAAGTACTTGTTTTGGGGCCTCTGCCCACTGATTTGGGGGTAGGTCCAGCCATCCACTTGGTGTTGGCAACGTGTGGACGTGAAATCTGTATCTCTTTGACACTATATTTAAAACCCATTTGTCCTGGTAATGAGTTCCCAATTCTTTGCATGAAGAGCAATCTTTACCCCCAAAGGGGCAGTCAGTTGATAAGTGATTGAAATTTTAAAAGGAAGTCATTGAGACAGTTTACCATAGGGGAGTCTTATTACTCCCAGATTTGGAAGTTGAGGCCCCCACTGCTTAGTTCTGTGTGCCCCCTCGGACTGAAACCTGGGGTTTTTGCTGTGTCTGGGTTTGGCTTGAGAAGACCTGGAAGGGGCTGGAAAGACCAATTCTTAGACAGCCAGTGTCTACTAAATCTAGGAGGCTGAACTTGTAAAAAATCTTTAACAGTTTGCATAGATTTAGCTTTATCTTCCATCTTTTTAAGAACTTCCTCAGCCTTGTTGCCAAACAGGCGGTCCTGATTTAAAGGAGCATCCAACAATTTAGCTTTAACATGATCAGGCAAAGATTGCTCCTTAAGCCAAGCGTGCCTTCTGAGCACAGACCCAGTAACAGCAGCCCTGCAAGAGGCCTGTAATGAATCAAAACCAGATTGCAAAGTATGTTTTCCAACTTGTTCAGCAGAATGCATTAAATATTGTAATTCTTTATTTTCCACACAGTCAGGAATCAACATCATTTTCTGTTTAAGCAGTCCAATAACATGCTGCTGATACTTTAACATATGAAACTGGCAGTTTAAAGCTTTAATGGCCAAGGTTGCAGAAGTGTAAACCGTCTTACCCCATCTATCCAGCATCCTGGAGTCTCTATCAGAAGGGGTAGGATTTTTAGCAGTAGAAGCCTTAATGCCTTTGAGTCCATGTGAAATAGTCTCTGGATATGCAATAGGATTTTTAAAAAGGAACTTGTGAGACTCAGGGACTTTGTAGTATCTATCAAGTTTTCTGGGAGCAGGAGGAAGGGAATCAGGGGCCAAACTAGATTTTGAAAAAGCATCATCAACAATGTCTTGTACAGGAGGAATAGCTAAAGGCCTATGCTGAGGTAGGAGAAGGAAATCACTAAGCCTCTTTTTTTGAAACAGAAAAATCCTGGCTTTCCCGGTGGAAATGCTCCCTTAGAGTATGTAAGGTTTCCCCAAAAGAAAAATCCTCAGGAGGGGAAGCAGAGGGAATGCAGTCCTCTGCATCAGAATCTTCATAAGTAGGTAAGAGCAAATCCAGATCATCACATGAATCAGAAAAAACAGAATCCTGATCAGAAGATTCATAATCAACTCCAGTCCAGGGGGGGGTGGGGGTTGGCTACCCTTGATTAGAGTTATTAGATCTTCAGCCATTCTTGTCATTTGTTTTTTAGGCATAGAGGACTGAGCATGTGGCCTGGGCGTCTGTTTTTTAGGCATGGATCGAGATTTAGGCCTAAGTAAAGAAGGAGGCGTCGGTTTAATATGCAAGTCCATAGGTCTGAATACACCCTCAAAAGCAGGTGCCTGCACAGCGGCTCTGGACCCATCCAAGGTAGAGACATCTGCGGGTTCCATAGTTGAAGCATCTCGTGGCATACCAGACTCTGAATGGGTCTCGGTAGAGGCCTGCAAATCAGAAGTAGCGGGTATCAGGGGCTGCGGAAGCGCCTCACTGAGTACCAGCGAACTGTCGACTGGCTTAGGAGAAGCGTCTGCGGCAGTTTTGGACCTCGGCGGCCTGTCTCTGTCTTTATCTTTGCGTTTTTTGGGAATCCCGGTAGTTGGATGGCTAAACGACATTTCTGGATAATTAAACAGGGAACCAAAATATTTAGAGGTGAAAATATATCGATGACTGATAGTGCGCTGATTAAATAAAGCACAAAACCGACAGCTAGGTATGTCGTGGTCAGGGCCTAGGCAAGGAATACAGTACGAATTAAAATCTTTATGAGGTATTTGCTTTCCACAAGTAATGCAATTATTAACTTTTACTGACATCGGTAAGGAGCAAGAAAAAGTTTCCCCAATAGGGTACTTAGCTTTAGTTGAAGACTTCGGTTATGAAACTAGAAAACAAAAATTTCAGGAGTCGTCCGACCGGCACTTGCATACTGCTTCTGCTTCAGGCACCGCACGGCAAGAAAGACTGAAGTAATGGTGTCGGTTGCATGTTTTATACCCCTGACAACCTGACGTCATAGAAGAAGGAACAGCAACCGATACAGGACCCAAGACTTTGTTAATCAGGCCGACTGAGGGCTACCTGCAAGCAGACAACCCAAATGTAATGACTTCAACAGTGAAACATGAAGAAAATCAAAGGTATTTAGCAACAAAAAGAGCCTGACGACCAACAATTCAGGTGTTGAACAAGGCACAAAACCCGACAGTGGGGGACGTTGTGGTCTCTGGGCCTAAACAGGTGATGCAGTAAGAATGGAAATCTCGGTGTGATATTTGCTTTCCACAGGCAAGGCAATTGTTAACTTTTTCTGGCACTGTTTAGAGCAAGAAAAAAGGACCCGCAATGGGGTACTTAGCTTTAGAAGACTTCAGGATAATTCAATTAAAAAACGAAAACTCAGGTAGCGGCTGATTGGCACTCGTGCGAACTGCTTCTGCTACAGGCTCCTCGGCAAGAAAGACTGATGTAATGGTGCCGGCTGTCTGTTTTTATACCCCTGATGACCTGACATCAGTCCTGAAGCAACAGCAGCAGCAACCGATGCAGAAACACTAAGTGTCTGGTATTCGGGCCAACTGAGGGCTAGGCTACCTGCAGGCAGATATTCCAAGTGTGATGACTGCAACAGTGAAACACGAAGAACATCAGATTGTTGATGGACAGAAAGAGTTATGAAACCATGCTGTGGCAGATGGTAAGAAGGATACTTCAGTTAGTACATCTATTAGTTTGGAATGGGAGACCATATGAAAAGCTTTTGATAGGTCTAGAAAGATGACAGACACAAAGTTGTTGTTATTCCTGTAATGGTTTACGGTACTAGTGAAGGATAAGAGAGCTGTAGAGGTATTATGTGATGGGCGTAATCCATGCTGAGTGTTTGGGAGAAGATTATTTGTTAGTAAGAATGTCATGACCTGAAGATGAATACAACTTTCGAGTAGCTTAGAAACAGGTGAAATAATAGCAATTTGCCGATAGTTTGTCAGTTCTGTGGAAGGTCCCCCTTTACGAAGAAACAAATAGTTTTCTTCCTTCAAAAATAAATTATTTGATCTTTGCAGAAAACACTATAAATTGGCTTTAATATTGCTTTTCTTAAGTTCCTTGATCAGTCATGTGATGATATGAGGTAGTGCAGTCTATGCCAGGGAGAGCAGGGTAGTGCATGTGTAACATACGCCAGCATAGCAGGCTGGAATTTTATAAAGAATTTTATGTTATTTGACTTTCACACTGATTTGTACAGATGCTTGTGCTAAAAATGTATTTGTAAAGTTGCTTGTGTTAAAAATGTATCAACAGTGGCTCCTAATGGACAGAAAAGAAATATACATGTATGTCAAACAGTATTACTATAACTGATTAAATGTATATGTTTTAACAGAGAATTCTGGAAGGGGAGAAGTTAATCTCAGTCCAATTTAAAAAAAACAGGTTGAAAATTACATGGATTGGTTTAGCCCATAAATATTTCATCTTACAGGTCTGATTGCACCCAGAGACAAAAATGCCTGGGAAAACCAGGACTAGAAATCTTACTCTGCTGCCCTTAGGGGTGAACTAATTGCTACCCTAGAAGGGTAGAAGTTTTTGAAATTGTTTTATGGCTTTCAGATGCTACAACAGATCTTAGCAAAGTTCTGGATGTGTATTGTACCACAGTCAGGTGACCAGATGTGATGTCATTCTATAACCGTCACTAAATGATTCTTTAGATATCAGTGAGAGGTATAATGGAACTCTCGCAGCAGCACTTTATCTTCTAGAACCTGACAGGAA